>NW_027121715.1:0-16715 GCF_030686945.1 Centruroides vittatus
GGGGACCCGGGATCGAATCCGAACGGGTCGAATAATCCCCAGGAATTTTTCGGGGGGTGGTCCGTTCGGATATGTCGGGCCCCGTCCCTCACCACCCGGTCGCCCCATTGTGGGCCTGGCCGAACCCATAATGCGGTACCTACTAAAGAGCCCTTCCTTAGTGCCCACAGGGCGGAAAGAGATTTAAAAAAAAAAAAGCTGTCTTATCTCATCAAAACAAAACAATTTGTGTGAATATATGTGTACTGTCACCTCGATATAGTGCTTCTTAAGTATTATTACACTTTAGAGCCAAATCAAACAAACGATGGCGCTAAATCGAAAATTCAGAATGAAGAAATTTCAAAGAAAATGTAGATTCAAGCCAGTAGCGTGGAGTTTTTCCGGGTTTTCTTTACGTGTCTAATACTAACATTAGATTTAGAAATTAAAGTGAATTTAAGTTGTCGTGTAAAGACGCCATTTTGTTACACGCTATAGTCTGTCTGAGGAAAGAAGGGACTTGGGTATTAACCAATGAGCATCAGCCATTGATCGCTTAGTTGTGGAACGTCACTTCCGGTTTTTCTTTGTTTGTTAAACACGTAACCACCATTATAAACAGTATTATGAAAGCGTCACGTTCTGGTATGAATGCTATAAAATATTAACATAATTAATTAACGAAAAAGTCGTTATGCCATCTAGTGAGAGAAAATAAAATGAAATTTGCAAATTGCCCGACATATTAAGTGCTGATATCATTAAGGAATGTGTTGATTGTTTTAGCTGAAGGAACATCACGTTCTCAAGTTGATTCTTTCCATAGACAGTCTATAGATACTTCCTGCAAAAACTTAAATTCAGGTTAATGGACAAGCCGGCCAGGATCGTGCGGTAGATTTTCTCAGTATGATGCACGTCTTCGAAATGCCGTCCCTTAAATGTTTTTTATGCCGGCTCCTTACGGTGCCGCCTCTTTGCATCATAGCCCGGCACGGTCCTGAAGCCAGTCCTAAATAGTTCGCATCTATCCATGGGGAAATAATAAGGATGCTCAGTTAATGTACTGTATTCTTATACAGGCAGTCCTCTACTTATGAACATTCGACTTCCGAACTTTCGAAGTTACGAACAAAGCCGACAGACGGCGGGTTAACATGAGCATGAGTAAAGTACCTTGATATCAGAGTAGTGACACACGAGTCATCGCCGCCATGTTCTGTCGATCGACTGTCATCATGTGGTCTAGTTTAATAAAGCATTTTTACGAATAAAATGCTTTATTAAACTAAAAAAATCGTTATTTCTTAATGTAAACCCATAGACCACGTGATGACAGTCGATCGACAGAACATGGCGGCGATGACTCGTGTGTCGCTACTCTGATATCTAGATACTCTAAGCGTGAGAGGTAGGTGAGAGGCTATTAGTTGAGTTTGAAGTGTAGTCGTGTGTCAATTGTGTGTGGTGTTATTTGTTTACTATTAAAGTGCAGTTGGTTATTTTTTATGTACAGCCAACTTTTACGTTAAAAACGTTTACAGTACATATGTGGTTGTTCGTATCGAGAGATTTGTACGTACGCGAACAAACGTTATAAATAGGAACATAAAAACTTATATATACAATTAAATATTCCTTTATTTCTCTCGGAACACGGTTCTTTTCTTTATTATTTACAATTGATCCCAACTTGAGTATCCTCACTGGGGAAGGGGTCGCCACTTATTCGCGTACAAGCAATAATACACACGCCCGTAACATAAAACCTATACAACCAACTTAAAAACTAAACTTATAACTACATTAAAACTAATGTAATAGGGAAACGGATAGACTTAGGAAAGATAGAAAGTATATAGAAATAGACAGAAAGTACTCGGGTTCACAATCGATCAATAAACTCGGGGAAGTACCCTTCCACAATGGTAGCCTTTCCTCCTCCTCCTTATTCGGCTGTTCGTCCTCGATGTTCTCCTATTCTCTCGGCGCTCTCTGGCCCTCGTGCCTATTTTTCTCTGGCCTCGACGGTCCTGCAGCCTCCTTTCTTTCTATCTCTTTCGAGTCTCGAACGCTGCCTTGCACCTCCGTTCCTCTCGAGGTCTAGCCAAAAAGTGTCCGTTCTTTTACCACTTAGCCTTCAGGGCTTCTTCGCCTTCTTTTGTTCTTACTTAGTTTTTAGAAGGGGTAATCCTGCCCTCCAGCGATAACGGTTAGATTGTTGAGACAAAGAGGAAAGGAACGGAAATAAGAGAATAGAAATGAAGGAAGAAGGAAGATAGAAAACATATATATGTGTTTACAACTTATGAAGTAAAACAAAAAATAAACAAGAAAACAATATGGCTGACGGCCACACATACATATGTACTGTACATTTGTAATTATTTTAAATGAGTAATTTTAATAAATAATGTACATGTGATTGATTTGAATTTATACTTCCCTTTAACAATCTTAATTCAACATTATTCAAGTAGCCTAAACATTACATAATTGTAAAAACAACGTTGTATTTGAGTTTTTGCGCCAAACATCGTCTTTTCGAGTTACGAACTGTTTGACTTGCGAACCACCGCTACGAACGGATTAAGTTCTTAATTAGAGGACTGCCCGTATTGATGCTTCTATATGTTTCTGGAATTAGCAAGTTTATATTTATTTTGCTTATATTTTCTCGGCTGTTATGTATACATAACAAGGGAAAGTTTAAAATTTATTTTGTATACTAGTACAGGCATAATAATTAAACACGGGAAAGTATTGGAATCATATCAAATTTGACCCTTCGAATTTTTGCAAATCTCCATGTTTTGAGATCTCCTGAACCCAAAAAAGTCAAGAAGCGGAAAAAGTGTTTTAGATATGTATGTATGTTTGTGTTCGGGTCTATTTCGTTTAATATCTCAGGATGGAGTAATGATTAAGAAATGAAATTTGGCACGGTAGCTTGTATAAAGGGGCATTGATGTTATTAAATTTCGGTGTTAAAGATCGAAAGGATGAAGAGATACAGGGGGAGGAATCATGTGTCATATCTAGATAGGGGTCGGACTTAATAAAGATTTTACTACTTATTAACAAATAAAACTTTTGTTTTATAAAACTCATCTCTACCCTCAAAATTAAGCGTTTTTCTATTTTATTACAATTAATACTATAAACAGTTTTTATGATAAAATCTCATAATAGCCGGGATAGTTACGCAACTCGTTGCTAGATTTTCAATTTATTTAAAAGTGATGTTCCCTTTTGTTTGTGCTTCTTTGACGTTTTTCATTACATCCATTAACGTGGAAGTTCGTAATCCATTAGTGTGCAAATGATATCGTGCAACACAGGGGTGTAGTCGTGAATTAAAAAGTGTCAGAATTCTAACCGGCGCGGCGCCCCGAGTTTGAATCGCCACCGTCTATGGAGTTCTGTATAGGCAGAGCGCAACTTTGTGGTGCAATAACTACAAAACGGCTTAAATGAGCCAAAAATAATTTATATATTCATAATCAGCGCAAAAAGCTGTGCAAGAAGTAATTTTCTCAGTGTTTTGGCCGAAATACACAGTCTAAAGTCCAACCTAGATGTTCACAAAGTAAAAAGCTTCACCCTGCTTATAAAAAAGTACTAAGGCACCGCTCTGGTACGTCCTAGCATGACTGCAGCGCTAGTACAACACCAATATGTAATTTAACCGGTTGTTATATTAAAGTAATCTTATTATAGGTGGATAGAATATCGTTTGCTTTTCTCAACAGGAGAGGAAAACCGGTTGCGAATACAGGTCGATGACATTATAAATGTATAATTTGAAAGTATGTCATTCAAGCATCGGTGGTTCAGTGGTAGAATGCTCGCCTGCCACGCGGGCGGCCCGGGTTCGATTCCCGGCCGATGCAGTTTTATTTTGCACAAGCGCACATTCACAACAATTTTGACTACAAACAGATTTGGATCGGTCTTCGAGAATTTTTTGCTGGAGATATTTTTATAAACTATTAATTTCTTTGTTACCAATTGGAAAAATAGTCCTCTAATTTATTACCGGTAATACGAACACAAAATTAGCAGGGGCGCGAAAACAGTTTAATGTGTTCAACAGTGACTTGTCGTCAAACAATAAATATTAATTGAGTTTAATATTTTGATTGATATTATCTTAATTTTATTACTATATTTTAAAGTTTATATACAATTATATACAAGAACTTGTTTATATAAAAAGTTTACTTTATTTCTGTTTTTTACGATCCACTCTGGAAGGAAGGGAGGAAGTTATAACAAGTCGGACAAAGGGTGCGTTCTTTTATTCCGCTGCGTAACTTCGCGCGAGCGACATCCGTTTAAAAATTCCTGCGGAACGCGTTCCTAAATTCCGGTCGGAGTGCGCGCCGTCCAACGGCAAAAACGGCCGCTTGTAGCAGTAGTTTACGGTGGAAAACAACATGCCGTCTTCCATGGCTCAGATAGTTTTGTTTCCGGGTCCTTTATGTAATTTTATGAATTAAAATTTAGAAGTTGTGAAAGCAAGTTAGTTCCCGCGGTGATGTGTCTTTTCGAATTTTCTTTCGAATGGTAGCTGGCATTCTATTTTTTAGTGGCTATTTTAAATTCTCTTTCAACAAATAATCCATTTTATGGTTAAATTTTACAATTGGGACCCTTCTTTTGCTTTTAAAAGCTCATATTTTAGAATTATAGATTCTTCCATCATTTACTATCGATAGTGCGGGCGCTGTTATCTTTCTTTCTTTTACCGTCGTTCCTAAATGCCTACAAACAGCAGCGCACTCCCGTAGTAGCGGAGACGCAGAGCGACCGCTATTAAAGAACGCACCCAAAGTTGGACAATGGGAAGGGAAGGGAGTTGAACTTCAATGGACGTCCGTTTTATTTCATTAAATTTTATACAGTTTATGCATTTTATTATTCATAAAGTGGTAAGGATTTCGAGGAATGGCTTCAGTTTTGTTGGACGTCCGAAGAAGAGAGGCGTTACGGAAACTTGGACAAACTGGGACAATGGAGGATGAAGAGTAAAACTTTCAAGAAAAATGCGGACATAATTTTTGGACAGCCCCTAACCTTCATGGAGTCGAAACTGTTCGCCCATCTCCAACGGGCTGGCCACGTGGAATTTTTTGGGTTTTCTTCACATTTGTAAGAATTAATCAGGCCCAGTTTCTCATAGACATTCCTCCCGGAAGGTATTCCCCTCGACAAATCGCCCGTGTGTCCCATTGCCGTAAACAAATAAACCGAACTGAGCCACTGTAACGTTCTTTGTTTCGTAATTTCTCGAAAAATTCTTCTTGTTTCGATCATCCGGGTTCGATCTCGGACATCCTAAAATAGTAGGCAGCTATTTTGAAACTGTCATTATGGAGAAAACGCGAAAAGCGAGATGGCGTAAACGAGCTTTACCTGCACATTTATTAATATAAATATATTATTAAGCAGCATTAAATATATATCTTTATTCGTATTAATAATCGATAATAAATATTATTAAATAAATTTATTTAATCTCAATAGATTTTTAAATTTGAACACCAGGTTGTGCTATGCAGAGAAGAGTGAGAATGAAGCGTGGTTGAAGTTGGAAGTTTTCGTTACCAGTTCAGATTTAAATATTATTATTATTTTTTAAAGTAATATTTATAATTTTTGACATGGCTGCTCCAGAACCTTTAATTGCAGGTATAAATTCTATAATTTTGTAAAATTTATCATATTTAGAAACAATTTTTTAACACTGTGCTCCAGTTTTTCTGTCCTTATCATATGGTTTAATGCATGAAACTTTGCATTTCTGTTTCTATTTTTAAGTAGTCTGTACAAATTAGCAATAAATAAGGTTAAAATGCAGCTCTGGATGACATGGTTTGGACACTATTAGTATTTTGCCCATAGAAGAAAACTCCAGTCTTTCCTGCCCAAGAGTACCAAGATGACTGTTCTTTGTGCCTATCATAGCTGCAACCGGGGACCGTAGTCTGGTTGCGGTCGCTCGTCTTTGAGAGACTGTGTCTATGTCGCATGCTATTCTCTAATTGGCTAATCATTTGTTTACGTCTCGAGAGATTGCCGCTTCTTTCTGAATGTGATCCTGGATGAGTTTTTCTCAAGAAAATGTGCAGATAGTCATCTTTCAACTGGTCTTTTGTCTGTAGCCTTTATGGATCACTGGATACTACTCACCTTATACAGTCATATTATAGAACATTCTCTATCTCAGAAAGGAATATTTTGAGATAGAGATAACTCTTCTGTTTTTTTTTTTTTTTCAAGTGACTACTGGGGAATTCGACTGACTGTTTTTATAACCTGTTGCATGTTGAATATTTTCCCTGTTACTGATGCTCCACATTGAATTTTCTTTGATGTCAAGCGCCTTGTGATTACATGTTTTAGGGAAGAAATATTGTATCTATTGTATCGTTCCAAATTACTTTTTATTTTGCACACACAAAATAGACGTATTAAAAAATGTAAAAACAAAAAATTTTATTTCAGAAGTTAATTTTAGTATGATAAATTTCAAAGCAAGGAACAATGCATAGTGGAATGGAACATTGTTCACACTGGTAACATTATTCTACTCACTTTTTGTTTGCTGAATATACTTTACAAATTCTGGTTGGATATTTTTTTCATCTGTAGATGGTATATAGCTAGGAAAATGCCGTTCGGATAAAAGCAATGGATTTTCATGTTATGTTCAACCACAATGGGTTATATGTCTGCTTGTGTGAAACTTTTCCATGACTTCTCTGATAACAGCCATATGAAAATCAAAAAATAACATGTTTTTTTTTTTTTTGTTAGTTGTCGATATAATACACAAGCATTATACAGTGCAATGAAAAAAGCACCTTTTTATACCATTTTACAGTTTCTCATGCACGGATAATTGTATAACACTCCATCACACAGATCAATTCTACCCATATTACAATTATAGTTCAGAACACAATTTGGCTTCATTATTATTTCTCCTGATCTATTATGTTTACCAGAATCTGAGAATTCATTATCACTCATTGTACTTAGCATCCACACATTCCTCTTATCTTTCCAACAAAATACAGACAAATGGTCTTTTTCGACATGTCATAAATTCACAATTTATGATCAGGAAAATTGCATGGCATTCCAATGCAATTTTTGTTCATGGTTCCACCTACATTTGTGTGTTCATCAAGAAGTGTTTTAGCTAATGTCGGTGTGCTCACCTTGCCCACTTTCAAAATTGCTATATTCTGTTGTAGCTCCTATATAAACTAAAAAATCCCAAAACATATCCTGTACATGACTCACAAATTTTATAGTTTTTTACACCAAACTGAGCATGCTTACTATTCGGTTGAGTCATAAATAAGTTCCGTTAGCGAGTAAGTGTAAATGACTGTCAAATACTTGCCAGATGTTGTGTTGCTTCAACTGAGTTTTATTAGTGGCTATTAGCAAATAGTCTATAAATGTAAATTTTAACACTGAAGTGTCAATAATGTAATAAAAAATTATTTTTGAATTCATTTAAAATGGAACATTTGAAAGTGCATGTACGCCATATCATGTCGTGGGAGTTTAAACTCGGCAATAATGCTACAGAAACAACAAAAAAGATTTGCAATGTCTACAGCAGTGGTGTAATTTCAGACAGAGCAGTTCGAAAGTGGTTTACAAAATTTCGTTCTGGTGATTTCTCCTTAAAAGATGAAGAAAGACCAGGTCGCTCCTCAGACTTTGACGACGACGTTTTAAAAATCCTGATTGAGCAGAATCCACGGCAAATGACGAGGGAGTTAGCAGAGAAACTGCACACATCCCAATCAACCATCAATTGTCACCTCCAAAAACTAGGAAAAGTAAGCAAGCTGGGAGTTTAGGTTCCACATAACCTCAGTGAACGGAATAAAGCAGACAGAAGGTCAATAGCTGCTACCTTGCTTTCTTGACAAAAAGGAATCTTTTTTGGCTAAAATTGTTACGGGAGATGAAAAGTGGATCACGTAAGAAAATGTTATTCGAAAAAGACAATGGGTTGACAAAAATTATCAGCCACAACCAGACCCTAAACCCAGTGTGCATGGAAAGAAAATTTTGTTATGTGTATGGTGGGATTGTTGAGGAATTATCCATTTTGAGTTGTTGCCACGCAATAAAACTGTTACTGCAAATGTATACATACAACAGTTAGAGCAACTTCGGCTAAAACTCTATGAAAAGCATCCTGCACTTGTTAACAGAAAAAAAATCACCATATTGCATTACAATGCAAGGCCACACACAGCGAAGATTACAGAAGAAAAAATGTTGGAGTTTGGCTGGTCTGTTTTTCCTCATCCACCATATTCACCGGACCTGGCACCAACAGATTTCCATCTTTTTCGGGCACTGCAGAATGCTTTACAAGGGAAATGCTTCCAAAATGATGACCAAGTCCAGGAGTCCATCCAGGAGTTTTTTTTTATTTAAAACCACCAGAATTTTATGCAAGGGGAATTGACAAGTTGCCCGAAAAATGGCAAGAAGTCATTAATAATGATGGTGAATATGTGTTAGATTAAAGTCTATTTTTGTACATTTTATTGGCAAATAAATTTCAGTTTAAAAAACAGAACTTATTTATGACTCAACCTAATAGATATACTGCTTGAATCCAAGCCTACCTTTCCATAGCATAAGACTTTCATCTATACATACATTTTCATCTGGGATGTAAGCATATTTTAATTTGTGGTGAAAATGATCAATAACACTGCGTAATTTATGCAGTTTATCATCACCACCTGATGCTTGATCAACGTCTGTAAAATGTAAACATGACAATAAAAGTAGGAATTAGTTGCTTGACATTGCACCTGAAAAAAAAATGGTGTTGAAAAAACATCTTTAGTTGTGAAATACATACTTATGGAAGGTTTTCTAATTATACTCATAATCATTAAAGTCCCAAATATTCCTTCATTTCTGGATTTGTTGTAGGTTTCCACTGTTTTAATCAACTGTTTTCACATAATTGGTCAGACTTCATCAAAGTATCAGCATATTTGTTCATTTCTTCAATAATCTTGTCCACAAGTTCATGAGCAAAAAGTACACTGAAGCAGTCAAATGCTGTGGCATCACTTTGTAACTTACATTGAATTCCTGCTTGTCCAGTAAAACTGTTCACTTGAGGACTTGTGAAGTTTGTATGGCATCACCCATCATCAATATTAACACGCTGATGTTTTGCCCTGCTACTTCCATGAGCATGACTGCGTGGTTGACCTCTGTTTCCACTTGTACTTGGTTTTTCATGATCATTATCACTACTACTATTACTCGCATTCTCACTTTGTAGAAATTCATCATTACTGTCTGATAATTCAGACTCATCGGACCTAAATTGAACAAATACTCAATCATTTCTGATTTTTTCAGAGCACAACTTCTCCCTACTGCCGCCATTTTGAAATAGACTCTCACTAAAGGCTCTTCTTTCCTTTGTTATTTCTTCTGAACAACTAATCCTATTATTGTGATAACCTGCCATGCAAAAACTAGGTAACATACCCATTCATATGATATGAGTCAATTTCGAAATTCAGTACAAGTAGTGACATGTAATGTTATAAAAACGTTCCCAAGCAGAAATGAGATATCTCAGGTCATCAGTCTGGGACTTTATTTTTCAGCCTGATATGTATCGGGAATAACACGGAGTAAGTTAATGATTCTTTGTCAATCACTGAAGCATTGAATATGCTGTTAATCTTATCTGTTACTTCCAGTCATTTGTCTAAGTATTTTTCAAAATATTATCATCTAATTTCTTAACTGAGTATGCATGCTTTTCTAGCTAAGTTAGATTATTAAAATTTCTATTTTTTAATAGAGTTATCTGAGTCATTTTGACATTACAATCTGTAAAAACATTATAAAACAAAAACATATTTTTGTCAAAATTATGTGTTTTACCTTGTGCTTTCAACTAAGTGATCTACAATTTTGTACTCTGCCTTTTCAAAAATTTTGAAATTTTATTGGTTAAAATTCTGTACTATGCTGTGCACACAGTTAACCAAATACGTATAATCAACGTAATAGAATCAGACCTCACCAACAAAGACAAGATTGTTACCAGTGACCAGAATCATCTTTGTCTCTGAGAGATAAATTTCTTCTCTGAAAGAAGAGAAAAGAGATCAGTAACCAGAATACAGTCCCAGATCCATAATTTGACAACTTTATTCAGTTGTCAAATTAATAAAGTGATGAGGGATGGGCCTGATCAGTGAAATCATCAACAAGAATTTGAGGATTCAATCTGGATTTGGTTTTAAGAGTGGCAGACTGCCTTTTCTGTTTTGACATCTGATCATTATTAGCTTATTATTCTGAGGGATTCAAGGGACTATTCATATACTGGACAAAACAGTAGCTTGTAATGTAAACTTTGGTATACTGGAACTTTATTCAATTGATGAGTGTCATCAATATAAAGATTAGAAAGCATGCATTGAAATTTTGAAATTGGAGTCATAATAGAAATTTTGAATCATCCTGTATATGAAATTGCTGAAGTGATCAAAATAAGAAAGACCATTTAAATAAACTTGTTATTTTTCTTATTATGTCTAAAGCATCCCATTTTTAAAATTTTTCATAAGTTGATACCTTTATATTTATTAATGTAAGATAACTTACATGTATGGTGGACATCACGCCAAAAATTTTACTGATTGGAGAGAAAATTTACACAAAGAAACGTTATATTTCATTTGCTGTACATTTTATCATCTTACGAGCACTTTTGATGGAGTAAAGGCGTTGTCCTCGGGTAGAATCGGAACACACCCATTATATAGGGGTGTACACTAGAATGCTCTCTAGCCACATCTCTGAGCACCGACATTCTGTTACAGTGGGAAAGTGTGACACTGAGCTCTTCAGGATGGTATTGCAACACCAACACACACTGCTTTGAGACCGCGTGGTGATGCTTAGTAGCTGTAATGAAGGGGGTCTAGTGTACATTTGAGAGGCCCTTTTCACTAAGTTGCTGTCGCCTTTCAACTCCCCCACCCTGGATTTGCCTGGAGTATGGATTAATCTATGCAAGCGATTAAAACATCAATATTAGCTCTGCTCCTACACCGTTTGCCTACACTATGTATTAAGGTGCATGTGCCTAGTTGTTATGCATTTTTCAAATTTAAATTTTAAAAAGTTTCTTGTTCTAAATGTTATAAAGTTCCAAATGGCTAATACCATTCTCATTTCAGTTTAAAATTTTGTTCAAAATGGTACGATTCCGATTCTACCCGAGGACGACGCCTTTTACTGCGTCGAAAGCACTCGTAAGATCATAAAACATTCTGCAAACGAAAGATAATGCCTTTTTGTGTGAATTTTCTCTCCAATTATTAATGTAATAATACTAGCATTTAAAGAAGAGTTAAAGATGGATAATTTAAAACATTTGCTAGTAGTTGACGTGCTTATGCGTCATCCGTATGCTGGGATTTTTTGGTAAATGGAACATGTTATTTTTTGGATGTTATTTCTTACTACCTAAAAGTATGAGAAACATTGTCAATATTAATAAAATACAGAAATATAGAAAATACAAAATGTCTTCAGATATCCGTCTTCACAATCACCAGCAACAATCTTCATCTACTGAGACAACCTCCAAGAAAAAAGCTCTGATAAAAAGGCCATCTCTGTAGATGAAGATTGTTTGTTGTTGATGATTGTGAAGACAGATATCTGAAGACATATGGTATTTTCTATATTTTCGTATTTTATTAAATAATGTAAATACTGTCAGACAATTCGAAATAAACATTTTCAAAATTATATTTTATTGCTCAGTTTCTTAGTTTTCCAGTGAAACATTTAATTATACTGTAGTAGTTTTTTATTTATTACATTTGAATGCATATATAAAGATTTTTATTTAGTTTCTATGACTATTATTTATTAAGCTTTTTTTTTATTTTCTATAAAGTATATTTGCATTTTTTTTAAGTCAGTGCTATTTATTTTTTTTATCTAATTTAATACTGAGCATGTAAACCCTATTATAAAGTTATTTTAGAGTAAAAGAAACCTAAAATGTTCAATTCTGCATTATAATAGCAAACAAAAGTTCTTAATTTAAAGTTAATAGAATATGAAATTTTATAAACAGAACTACTTATGTCTTTGGGTAGGCCCCAATGGCTCAATTTTGCATCATTGCATGTAATTCCATAAAGACACTTTGAAATGATAAAAGAATCTTGATATTCAGTGTAATTCTGCCTTGTAATGGGTGGAAGTAAACACGTTTAGAAAAAACCGAAGTGTAAGGAATGTATTGTACAGTTCAGAGAAATGAAAAGAAAAATTATGTCAAAGTAAATAGAATAATGAAAAGAAAGGGAAAAAAAAAATTGAAAATATTGAATAAGTGATTCCCTTCACTTTTCAATTTTTATTGTTGTATCTTTTCTATAAATAAAGCATTTAACAAAGAGAATCTCATCTTGATTATTGGTATTAGCAGTTAAAATTTTCTGTATGAGCTGTCGTTTCTCATCTTTAATTTTAATATATTCGTTTTAATACAGAATTCTTGTATTATGTGATCAGAGTCGTAGCAATGTTTTCGTTGACCTTGGCAATACATTAGTTTTTTAGTTCACGTGCACACAAACATCCATCCATACATACATACATATAAGAAAAACCTTCAAATTTCTTTGCATTTCTCAATGTCACAAGTCTTGGTCCAAATATATAAAAATCTTGCAGTCATTTTTTGACCAATTGCCATACTTTCTCTCTCTCATATATAACAGCTGGAAAATTGGTTAAAAAAAAAGTACACCTTATATCTGGATAATTACAGTATACAGCATCACTTACAATTTGATTACTAAACTATTTTGTAGTAACAGTTTTTTTTAAACCCTTTTTGTCTTGTAAGCAATACGAGGGCCTTTTTAGCAAGTCCATTACGTGAGTTTGGCTCAGGCCCACAATGGAGCGGATGAATGGTGAGTGATGGGGTCTGGCATGTCTGGACAGGCCACCTCCAAAAAATTCTTGGAGTTTTTTCCACCCATCCAGATTCGATGAAGTGTCTCCCAGAGTGGTAGGCTGCTGCCTTAGCTACTTGGCCATCTGGCTTTTGGTTACATTAATTCCTTGGATGTATATAAAAATAATCGTAATTATTAATCCATATCCTAAAATTTTTTATTTAATGAATTTAAATTACTTAAATGATGCATTAAAATGTTTATTTTTCTAATTGTCAAATTTATTTCTTTTTTCCTGGCATTTTAGATTTCATCTTTTATAATTATTTTTCAGGATGGACTACTACTGATGGTATTTTTCTTCGTTATGGTGCACCGAAATACTGTGAAGTTGAAGAGTTTAAAAAGTAATTTTTATATCTTATAAATATATATTTTTGTGCATCAAAATTATTTTAACACACACTAAAAATGAACTAAACTAAAAGGGTTTTGAGATATTAGAAGTTAAAATTTTGCTTGTAAGAAATCAAAACCATTTTGACTTTGACACTATAATTAAAGCATCCCTATTTAATCATCTAGAGCAGTGGTTCTCAACCGGTGTTCCGTAAGCATCTTCCAAGTGTTCCGCAGATTTAGTCGCAAATCGGAAAGTGTACAATCGTATTCGAGCCGCCGAATATCGAAAAATTAAAATCATAAAATTTTCATAAACTTAAATATATATGTATGACTCGTACTTATGGAGTGTACTACTGTTTTGAATAAGATAACGGCAATGATAAAAACTGAATGAAATATGTAAAAAACATCAGGCACAAGTTTCCCATTAAAGTTATTTAGGTATATTTTTTCCTGTCTTAGAATTGGCGTTAATAATATGAGTAGAGATTTTGAATTATAACTGCTCAATTCTAATAAAATAACTGATGACAAGCTTATGTATTTCATATAGTGGTGTAACGAATATTCGGTTAATACCCGGTATTCGGCCTATTCGGCCTATTTTTCATTATTCGGCCGAATATCGAATATTTAAATCACTATTTGGCCGAATACCGAATATTTAATCACTATCGGCCAAATACCTAAAAACAGGAGTAAGAAATAACAAAAACACAGTAAATTAATCATTTTTGTTACTTTTATTAATGCTGAACATTAAACTATAATTATTAAAGTTAATAAGAAATAGCATCTAACTCTAGTATTAAATTATTTCGTAATTAAATAAATATTATAGCCTTTATCTAGCCCGATATCTTATGGCATTGATGACGTGTAGGTTAGAATGTATCGGCATTAATGTTATTGTTTAGTTAATTATGTTATATTCGTATTCGCATATATTTTAATATTTATACGATATATTTGAACTGTTCCACAACTGGGGAGAAACTAGACCATATTATGTCACCACTAAAGTATATCCTTAGGGTACTATTCAGTCTACAAATACGTAGTAAAAACAAAATTTTAGTGTTTAATTAAAGAGTTAAAATGATCGATTGCAAATAAAATAACTTATAAGTTATAACTTACATCTAAATACCAACAACTGCCGAATCATAGCGGGCTATTTACGGCTATTACATAAATTATAAACCAATTTGGCACTAGAGGTAGACGTTAGGCTCCATCTCATATTAACTTTTTAATAATTATAATTTAATTAATTAATTTAAATAATTTAGACCTAATGGAAGAAAAAATCGTAGTGACAGCGGGCCAATAGAGAGCACGGTGCGCGATCTTTGCCATAATGCGGTTTGCGCGCCAATTTTCGTACGTGCGTTAATCAAGTCGAATAGCTTGGTCGAATATTCGGCCATTCGGCCACACTCCTAGCCGAATATTCGGTATTCAGCTGAGGCCGAATATACTATTCGTTACATCACTAATTTCATATTAACTTAAGTAAGTGTTCCGCTAAAGAAAATTGCTCACAAAAGTGTTCCGCATCCTAGAAAAGATTGGGAACCACTGATCTAGAGAGATATTTAGCAGACAAAATGTAACCCAATTTAGTACAGTGATATTTCAGGATACGTGGAAGACATATCTGTAAAAAAATTAATACCAAAACTCACCACTATGGTGTTTTAGACAATTAAAAAGTGTAGTTTATCAAGGAAATGTTGCAAATTTGGCAGCCTAGAGAGAGAGAATCACATTGTATGCAAGAAGTATCACAGAGGATCAAATAGAGTTGGCCATTGAACAATAGCGAGGTTGAGGCCGAAGTTTTAAATGTGAAAACGTGTATGTCAGACGTTGAGCGCCGCTTTCCTGTAATCCCAGAAGTTTGACAATGGCGTTTGGAACATTGAGCTTGATTCCACTGACTTTCCAAACACCATTGTCAAACTTCTAGGCTTATAGAGAGGTTTCATGTCGACATCACGAGTGACGTCATGAGCATGCGCAATTGTCCAGCGCCATCTTTGTGACTCTTTGTGACTTGTTTACGTTTTGTGTGTGTTCACGTGCGCTTTAACTGGAGTTCTTGTGTTGTTTTTTTTCGTCGCGAATATCACTATGGTGATTTGTTGTGTAATTGGGTGTAATGCTAGTTCACTCAAGAACAAAGGAACATCATTTTTTAAAATTCCCGGCATTATTTGTCATCAAGGATCCCAAACTGAGGAGCTTTCACGACGAAGGCAAACTGCATGGCTCTCGAGAATTAACCGGAAAAATTTCGTTACGAATAAAGTGAATATCAATACAAGAGTTTGTCAGAAACATTTCATTTCAATATTTACGTTAATAAACACTAAGTTATATTTTAAAACCTAAAAGAGTTTACTGATTTGCTTATATTAATTTAGTTAGGTATAGTGCATTTATAAACGAATAACTAATGTAATTTCAGGCTTTAGCTAGTGCAAACTTATAAACATTACACGTTAAAACTAAAAGCAAGTAGGCTTATTATATGCTAGTTTCAACTAGAAAATAAAGGTACTGAACAATTTGAATTAAAAAATTTCCACAGCTGTTTTTAATTAGACTTTTACTTTCAGACAAAAATTCTTAGTTAAGAAATACGTAAAAACACGAGTTTAAACAAACAAAAGAAAACATATCTTTCCAAGCAATATTACTTCGCTGTTATTCATTACTTTTACTTTTATATCAGGAGAAACCCAGCCACTTGTTAAATAGTTATGGGCCTCTAAAGATTTATAAGCTTTCATTTGTGACAGGGTGTAGAAATTTGTTGTCAAAACCAAATAGTTTATAATGTCACCAAATTCTACTTTCGGCCACAACTCTTGATCTACGACGAAGTCTGATAAACTGGCTTCGTATGGATCGCCTTGAAATAACGAAATTTTCTCTTCGTACAGAGCTGCATCTCGTCCTGTTAGACCGCTAGAATAGCCCACAAGAAAAGAATCTTTTTTAACTTAATCCATGATAATAGAACTGCAGTATTTTTGTACGTTTAAACTAAAAAAAGACGTCGAATAACAGACCACGTGCAAGCTAAGCGAGCGAAAACTACCACAAAAATGGCGAATGGGCGGAGCAAACGTGTGTTTTATCACGTGACATGCGACCTTGAAACCTCTCTATAGGAAAGCGGTGCTCAATGTCCGACGTACACGTTTTCGCGTTTAAAACTTCGGCCTCAACCTTGCTAATACCTTTGGGTTTTACACTTCTAGAATAGGAAATACATTAAGCAGTATTTCCTGCATCACTACA
>NW_027121717.1:0-7422 GCF_030686945.1 Centruroides vittatus
CGCTTGTCGGAGGACCGGCAGTCCTCTCGGCTATTAGTCTGCCGAAGGAGTTCTGAGCCTGGGAACCGTGTATGGGAGCTCTCTTTTATCCACTGGTCCTAACACCTCTTCACAGTGTTGTGGTGGTAGACTATTCAGCGACATGACCATCCGGTTTCTCTCAACCTAATGATTCTTCCCTTCTCAAATTCGGTTAGTTGATATCAACTTGATAACATAGTCTTAGATTGCGACGTAAAGTCGCCTCTAGTGATAAAGCATTCCTCTGCAACAGGTAAACTATGGACAGGATGCTGTTGCGCGCTTTTTTATAAGCCAAGGGGGACGCATTTTAACCCCCTCTTCTGTCATTATGCATTGAGCCATCACGCTATAACTATAATTATTTCCATATACGAATGCAGCTCGTGAAATTATTTTTAGAAATTTACAAACGTATTACGTTGTTGATGGTAGAAGATGCCGTGGAAGAACAAACCTACTACTACAAAATTATGATAAGCTATTATGAACACAAATATATATAAGCTATTATGAACACAAATATATTTTTGCAAGTGATGTGAAGTGTATTCTATACACTTCACATCACTTGCAAAAAAATTGAATAATTAAATAATTTTTGGATTAAAATCGTCTGTTTCTTTACAATGTTATTCGCAAATGCTTAAATAATCATTATTTTAATAAAATACATCATAATTTTATCCCAAAACACAAAAAATTACAGACGTGAACTTCTACTCGACATGCTCAATGTTTTTTTACGGATGGCAATGACGCGGTCTCTTATAATGAGATTAGGGGTAAGAGGATGGAGAAGGAAATGACGAGATTCAGTTGGATGAAGTCATTCAATACAGTTAACTATTTTTAAATACTTACGAGTATTAGACAGCATGAAAGTTTTGTACCGTACGTAGGATTCGCGTTTATGTTTATTTTGATCTCTGAGACAGAGAGAGTTTACAATTTTCAATATATTCGAATCCTGACAAACGTTTCCCGCGTTGAATAGCATCCAAACAGGAATTCAGATGAACACAAACAAAATCCAAATATTAGTTCTAAACACTGATCTTAACGACTTGATGATTGGCACCATTGTCTAACTCGGCCGTCATTCCTCGCATTCGAAGGTGAAAATGATTCAAAGGGGTGACTAAGGGCGAAGAAAATGTGTCAAAGGTGTCACGATCAACTCTGAGAAAGCGTCAGTTGACACTCTTATTAGGTCAAGAAGTTGACCTATCCTGACTTCGAATGAGATAGATTTTCTTTTGATATAGATTAAGATATATGTATATTTTTCGATTCTCGCATTCGTTTTTGAAAATATTGTTACATCCATTAATATTTATAGAAATTTGGAAATCATACAAATAATAGTTTGTGATTTACAAAAAATAATTTGTTAAATCTTTAACATATACAAAATATAATCAATATTAATTTAAAATATCAGCAGCTTTTTTAAAAAATTGAAATTGGAAGTGTTTACTATTGGTAAGGTATCAAATACTTATATATTTTATCTAATGCACAGTTCATTTCATAAACATTTTCACTTTCTAATCATTGATCTGTTTACTGATAAAATATACTTTTATATTATTAAATCTAAAATTAAAATGTTCATACTTCTTACTTTTATATTTTTTATTTTCGTATTTAATACCATTATCTATATACACTCATTTAAGAAATTACAAATTATTTATCTTACAGAATTCAAATTGTTGAAGCTGTTACGTGTAAATGATAAATGAAAATGAATCAGAAGAGATTTGTACATCGAAAAATGGGTTTCTGTCGTTGCGTAAATGCTCAATAAGAAATATCATCTTAAAATCATGGATGAAAATTGCAGTTATTATCATGTTTATAATTTATTTTTGTTGCGAAATTTATTGTTTAAACTTTCTGAAGAAAAATATCCCTTATATCGATTTTTTCTTTATAATTCCTAAGCATCACTTTATTCTTTAAAACGATTAGAATATTTTGCAAATTACTCATACATTACTCAAGTAGTAATTAATAAACAATTAGATTATTCTAGAAAAAAAGTACAAAAAAATATATTTGGTATTCTTGATAAATCTTCTAACTCTAAACAAATAACAGAGGAAGAAACTTCAGAGTTTTGACTTAAATACTATTTGAACTCTTTTAACGATACGAGATTATGGTATTCTTATAGCGGATATAATATGAGCTAATAGGAAGATTTCATTGAAGCACTTCGAAATATATTCCTGAAATTTCCTGTCTTTCGACAATTCAGTAAAGATATTCTTTTTAACAAAAACATAAGTGAAATATTAGCTTCGAGATTTTACATTGTGGAAAAATATATTCCAAATTAAGATATAGAAAACGAGTTATTGGCTTCTCTGTGGGAAATTGCAGATTCTGGTAAATATCCTGTATATGTATATGGTTTCCAATATTTAATTAGAGTTTTTGTCGAAAATACTATAATTATGACACTTTTAATAGCTTTCGTTGTAATAATTTTAGTATTTTTATTTTTATTTTTTATTTCTTCCAAATTTAATGTCTAGTTTGTGTCGCACTAACAGTAACACTTCCTATTGTCTATTTCTTCAGGTCCTTACGTAAATATGAAAAAAGATACACCATTAGTGAGAGAGAATGCCTTGCAATTGTAGCATCTATTGAAAAGTTTCACTTTTATCTTCATGATATCTATTTCACCATACACACTGATCATCAAGCTTTACAGTGGCTGAAAAGTATAAGAAACCCATCTGGAAGGTAGATGGTCGTGAAACAGAGAGCAGAGAATGAACAGCAGAAGAGCAGAATAGTAAGACTGAATGAGCCAGAGCCCCGGCAGCAGGGGGACCACGAGAAGCTGCCACAACCCATGAACGCACTCTCACCCAAGGGCCGGGCGTGGAGAAAGCTGGACGAAAGGAAGGGATGGACAAGAAGCAGTACTGCATCGCCTGCAACAGGGCGACCAGGCATGCACACTAGTGGGCACCAGAGTACAACAGGCAAACTAATGGGCACACGAGGGCCGAGGATCAGGAGGGTAGGGGGACAGGGCGAGCGGCCAGAAAAAAAACATACACACAGAAAAAAGGGCTGGTGTGGGAACCGCACAAAGCCCAGGTTAACGCAGGGGCACGGTCGTCGGGAATGGCCAAAATGTGGACGACGAAAAGGCAACCGAGAGTGCCAGCGACACCCGTGTTGAGAGGCTGGTGGCAGCCAAAGTCGTACGCAGAAAACGCCTACAGAAGTGTCGAGGGCAAAAATGACAAACAGGCAGCCCAAAACGCGCAACAAGAGAGCACTTCGCATGGACCGTGCCGTCGCCAGAAGAGGAAAAGGAGGAAGCAACAACAGCGAACAAGGACTTCGCGACCAACACAACGGAGAGGAAGGACTTAAACCACCACGGCGCTGAACTAAAAAAAAAGTGCAAAGTCCAAACGGAGCGGCTAAAATCGCCGGGAAAGAATACATGCAAACACCCAGACCACAAGACCCCCCCAATGAACCCGAACACCACACCATCGGACGCAAAAAAAAGCCACTTCATACCCCAACCTACTGTTGGGAGTTTTGATTGGATTATTGACTATTATATTTATCTCATGGAGTTTCTTTCATGAGCTATTTCAGTTCTTTTAGGTGGCAATCTTACGTGCTTCGCTGAGAGAGGGATAATTCAAGTTGTCAGGTGAATCGTGGATTTCTCCGTACATCAAAAACATTGGAGGGAATCCTGTTATAGTATGGGGTGTTTGATTGTATTCTTTCACAACGTCACGTAACATTTGAGTCCAGAATCGTTTTGGATTTTCTGAATATTTTATTCTTAGTCTAGAGACAAGTGTGGCGTTTAGTCTCTCAACTATCCCGTTGTGTTGAGGTCGCTGAGTACTTGTTAGATGTTGTTTGATTCCATTCCTTTCTAAATATCTTCTGAATCTAGAGGAGGTAAATGAAGGTGCTCTATCTGTTAGTAGACGTTTTGGGCTGCCTGTTTGTAATATTTTGCCTAGACAATCTATGTAGGCGTTTATAGAAGTAGATTTGGATGGAAAACACCAAGCAAACCTAGGAAAGTGATC
Source organism: Centruroides vittatus (assembly GCF_030686945.1). NCBI lineage: Eukaryota > Metazoa > Arthropoda > Arachnida > Scorpiones > Buthidae > Centruroides > Centruroides vittatus. The sequence goes on from NW_027121717.1 coordinate 4,113, forward strand.
GATGGCAACATGAAGGTAGCCTTTAGTAGATCCGTATCTTTGCATTCCAGAGACAGTGCCCATAGATAGCATGTTAAATGGAGCTTTTGATGAAGGTAAGTCACCTAACAAGCCAAACTTTTTATGGTTGTATGTCTTTGCTTTCTGGCAAGCATCGCAATGTTTAACAAACTCTACAACATCCTTGATAACATTCGGCCAATAGTAACGTGGACTAATTAGTTTCCGCATCTGTGTTATACCTGGGTGACCATAGTGTGCAAGTGCCCTGGATAGCACCTTGTACTGAAGCGATGAAGGTATGACTTTCTTTGTAAATCCCTTCTTTCTGATACAGATTACATCTTCACGATCTCGGAAAAATTTGGGTGAGGTGAGTAATGAGGTATCCTGGTTGGAAAGGACTTCCTCAGTGGTAACAAAATGGCTTGCGGGGGCTCTGGATAAATAATCAGCTTCTATATTCTGGCTTCCCTTCTGATGTTTAATATCATACTGATACATGCTTAGTTTCAAAGACCATCTAAATAACCTTCCAGATGGGTTTTTATACTTTTCAGCCACTGTAAAGCTTGATGATCAGTGTGTATGGTGAAATAGATATCATGAAGATAAAAGTGAAACTTTTCAATAGATGCTACAATTGCAAGGCATTCTCTCTCACTAATGGTGTATCTTTTTTCATATTTACGTAAGGACCTGAAGAAATAGACAATAGGAAGTGTTACTGTTAGTGCGACACAAACTAGACATTAAATTTGGAAGAAATAAAAAATAAAAATAAAAATACTAAAATTATTACAACGAAAGCTATTAAAAGTGTCATAATTATAGTATTTTCGACAAAAACTCTAATTAAATATTGGAAACCATATACATATACAGGATATTTACCAGAATCTGCAATTTCCCACAGAGAAGCCAATAACTCGTTTTCTATATCTTAATTTGGAATATATTTTTCCACAATGTAAAATCTCGAAGCTAATATTTCACTTATGTTTTTGTTAAAAAGAATATCTTTACTGAATTGTCGAAAGACAGGAAATTTCAGGAATATATTTCGAAGTGCTTCAATGAAATCTTCCTATTAGCTCATATTATATCCGCTATAAGAATACCATAATCTCGTATCGTTAAAAGAGTTCAAATAGTATTTAAGTCAAAACTCTGAAGTTTCTTCCTCTGTTATTTGTTTAGAGTTAGAAGATTTATCAAGAATACCAAATATATTTTTTTGTACTTTTTTTCTAGAATAATCTAATTGTTTATTAATTACTACTTGAGTAATGTATGAGTAATTTGCAAAATATTCTAATCGTTTTAAAGAATAAAGTGATGCTTAGGAATTATAAAGAAAAAATCGATATAAGGGATATTTTTCTTCAGAAAGTTTAAACAATAAATTTCGCAACAAAAATAAATTATAAACATGATAATAACTGCAATTTTCATCCATGATTTTAAGATGATATTTCTTATTGAGCATTTACGCAACGACAGAAACCCATTTTTCGATGTACAAATCTCTTCTGATTCATTTTCATTTATCATTTACACGTAACAGCTTCAACAATTTGAATTCTGTAAGATAAATAATTTGTAATTTCTTAAATGAGTGTATATAGATAATGGTATTAAATACGAAAATAAAAAATATAAAAGTAAGAAGTATGAACATTTTAATTTTAGATTTAATAATATAAAAGTATATTTTATCAGTAAACAGATCAATGATTAGAAAGTGAAAATGTTTATGAAATGAACTGTGCATTAGATAAAATATATAAGTATTTGATACCTTACCAATAGTAAACACTTCCAATTTCAATTTTTTAAAAAAGCTGCTGATATTTTAAATTAATATTGATTATATTTTGTATATGTTAAAGATTTAACAAATTATTTTTTGTAAATCACAAACTATTATTTGTATGATTTCCAAATTTCTATAAATATTAATGGATGTAACAATATTTTCAAAAACGAATGCGAGAATCGAAAAATATACATATATCTTAATCTATATCAAAAGAAAATCTATCTCATTCGAAGTCAGGATAGGTCAACTTCTTGACCTAATAAGAGTGTCAACTGACGCTTTCTCAGAGTTGATCGTGACACCTTTGACACATTTTCTTCGCCCTTAGTCACCCCTTTGAATCATTTTCACCTTCGAATGCGAGGAATGACGGCCGAGTTAGACAATGGTGCCAATCATCAAGTCGTTAAGATCAGTGTTTAGAACTAATATTTGGATTTTGTTTGTGTTCATCTGAATTCCTGTTTGGATGCTATTCAACGCGGGAAACGTTTGTCAGGATTCGAATATATTGAAAATTGTAAACTCTCTCTGTCTCAGAGATCAAAATAAACATAAACGCGAATCCTACGTACGGTACAAAACTTTCATGCTGTCTAATACTCGTAAGTATTTAAAAATAGTTAACTGTATTGAATGACTTCATCCAACTGAATCTCGTCATTTCCTTCTCCATCCTCTTACCCCTAATCTCATTATAAGAGACCGCGTCATTGCCATCCGTAAAAAAACATTGAGCATGTCGAGTAGAAGTTCACGTCTGTAATTTTTTGTGTTTTGGGTTAAAATTATGATGTATTTTATTAAAATAATGATTATTTAAGCATTTGCGAATAACATTGTAAAGAAACAGACGATTTTAATCCAAAAATTATTTAATTATTCAATTTTTTTGCAAGTGATGTGAAGTGTATAGAATACACTTCACATCACTTGCAAAATATATTTGTGTTCATAATAGCTTATATATATTTGTGTTCATAATAGCTTATCATAATTTTGTAGTAGTAGGTTTGTTCTTCCACGGCATCTTCTACCATCAACAACGTAATACGTTTGTAAATTTCTAAAAATAATTTCACGAGCTGCATTCGTATATGGAAATAATTATAGTTATAGCGTGATGGCTCAATGCATAATGACAGAAGAGGGGGTTAAAATGCGTCCCCCTTGGCTTATAAAAAAGCGCGCAACAGCATCCTGTCCATAGTTTACCTGTTGCAGAGGAATGCTTTATCACTAGAGGCGACTTTACGTCGCAATCTAAGACTATGTTATCAAGTTGATATCAACTAACCGAATTTGAGAAGGGAAGAATCATTAGGTTGAGAGAAACCGGATGGTCATGTCGCTGAATAGTCTACCACCACAACACTGTGAAGAGGTGTTAGGACCAGTGGATAAAAGAGAGCTCCCATACACGGTTCCCAGGCTCAGAACTCCTTCGGCAGACTAATAGCCGAGAGGACTGCCGGTCCTCCGACAAGC
>NW_027121718.1:0-5105 GCF_030686945.1 Centruroides vittatus
AACTACCTGATCATTCCATATTTTATACTTAAAATGCTTAACATGTAATAACATGTTTTGAAAAGCTGTTTTTGAGTAGGTTTACTGAGATATGAGAATATTACCCCAGTAAAAATAGTAGATCGAGTGAATGCTTCTGAAATTTAAAAGATTGAAAATAAAAACAATGGATTAACATTAAATTTTACTGTAGGTTTGAGATATAGCAAAACTCTAAAATGTTAAGAATGGTCCGCAATGATAACATTGGTCATACTATATTGAAGATCAAGTATGCCAATGGTACAATGAGAGACAAAGAAAATAAGAAGATGGGAAGATAACTCACATCCAGATACATCACATATGCAGCGTCAGCTTACAGTTGTGTAATTCGAGAAGTATATTGCTAAGATTCATATGGGAATTAGATGACAGCATTGGTATCATAGATGAGATCATCTATGATACCAATGTAGTGTTGTGGCGCCCGTCGGCACATTGCCGATTCGGACCGATAGAGGGCGCAAAAAAGAAGGAAGAAGTGAACTTTGAACTGGTCACTCACTTCCTGACCAGCGACTACGGAGAGCGGACATCTTAAAACACGAACAACTCCAACCTCGGTCGGCGCCAATTGTAGTCATATTGTATTATACGTTATTGTATAAAATATAAATAAAGGAAAGGATATTGATATCCCGACTGGATTTCCTTCATCCGCATCGGACGAATTTTATCGGCGACAAATACCCCATAACTGGTGACCCGAACAAAGAAGACACGTGCCTCACAAGGATAATCCATCTCCATCGTACAACCACAAGAGTAGAAGAACGAAACTTAACTATTTTTTGTAATTCAATAAGGTCAGTGACAATTCTATACCTTTATTTTCGGAAAATTTCGTTAACCGATATAATGGAGTCAGCCGGCGTTCCGCAAATTTCTCGAGTGGCAGTCAAACCACCTCCATTTTGGAAGAACAAACCCTCTCTCTGGTTCGCTCAACTTGAAGCTCAGTTCGCCATCGCTAACATATCCGCCGATACAACCAAATACTATTACGTAATCTCAACACTAGAGTCGGATATTTTAGAATCGGTGCACGACCTGGTAACCAAACCTCCCGAAAGTAACAAGTACGACACCATAAAAAATAGACTGATCAACATATATGCAGAGAGTCAAACATCTAAACTACAAACACTATTACAAGGACTTGAATTGGGCGACCAGCGCCCGTCGCACTTACTAACTAAGATGCGTGACCTTGCAAGCGGACACTTCAGTGAAGATATACTTAAATCGCTGTGGCTCCGAAGACTTCCGGAGAATATCCAGGCTATTCTGGCGGCCTCGACTGAAAATCTACCACAACTCGCCACAATGGCTGACAAAATACAGGAAGTTAACACCATCAGACACACACCAATCAGTCGAGGGGAGCAATTCTGTATCGACAACCCGATCGAGAAACAGCTACAAGACTTGGCATCGCAAGTGAATGAACTCTTTGCCTTGGTGCGAGCACCACGCTACCAACATCAACCGCGGTACAATTCCCGAAACCCCCAAGGCTCACACAGACGAAGCCCATCTCGTGAGCGACGCCGTTACAGGGAACCAGAAGGTGGCTTATGCTTCTATCACACCAACTTTGGAGCAAATGCAAAAAAATGCACCCCACCTTGTTCATTCCAGGGATCGGGAAACTAGACGGGCAGCTCCCTGCGGCCACAGAGAGCAAATGCCAGGTTGATAGAATCTTTATGGCCGATCCTTTGTCTCAACTTCGCTTTCTGATCGACACAGGAGCGGACGTATCAGTCATACCAAAAAAATTCACAAACCATTCTGTACAACCAGGAAAACTCACCCTCTACGCAGCAAACGGCACCCAAATTGCAACTTACGGAACCAAGTTACTCACGATAAACTTAAACCTTCGCCGAGCCTTTTGCTGGCCCTTCATCATTGCTGACGTTGCGCAACCCATCTTGGGCGTCGATTTCTTGAAACACTATAACCTCCTCGTCGATGTAAAACATAATTGTTTGATCGATGCCACAACCAAACTTACATCAAAAGGGATGGCAACAAAAAAACTACCAACCTTCACCAACATCACAGTTGTGTCCGGCGACTCACCGTATCACAAACTATTGGCCCAGTTCCCTCATATCACCAACCTGTCACGTTTGGACAAACCAAAACAAAGAGCTCAAGTTTACCATCACATAGAAACACAGGGCCCACCTGTGTTCAGCAAACCACGTCGTCTATCTCCAGACACTCTCCTCGCTGCTCGCAAAGAGTTCGAATTTATGATGGCACAGGGGATCATCCAACCATCAAAGAGTGCATGGGCCAGTCCCTTACATATGGTAAGAAAACCAAATGGAGACTGGCGGCCATGCGGGGACTATCGCCGCCTCAACGCAGTTACACACCCTGATAGATACCGTGCCACACATACAAGACTGTATGCAATTATTGCATGGTAAGAAGATATTTTCCACCCTGGATCTGGCAAGAGCATACCACCAGATACCAGTCAATCCAACGGACGTACCTAAGACGGCCATAACTACGCCGTTCGGATTATACGAGTACCTATTCATGCCGTTTGGACTGCGAAACGCGGGACAGACCTTTCAACGATTTATCCACCAGGTGCTACGCGGACTTAACTTCTGTGTCCCATATTTTGACGACGTCCTAGTTGCATCTGTAGACAAGGACGAACATCTGCAACATCTCCGTCAAGTTTTCACACGACTGCAAGAACACGGGCTTACCCTGAACCCATCAAAATGTACCTTCGGCCAAACTTCTGTATCTTTTCTCGGATGCCTAATCACCCCTGCTGGCATACAACCTTCACCTGAGAAAGTCCAGACCATTAAAAATTTCCCACGACCACGAACAATTGCTGAACTACAACGTTTCGTGGCAATGTTAAATTTTTACCGTCGCTTTCTTCCAAATGCTGCAGCTATCCAAGCACCCCTATACGATGTTTTGAAGAGCGGCAGAAAAAATGACAAACGCACTATCCAGTGGACCGAAGGGATGACAACCGCATTCAACAAGTGCAAATCCGACTTGGAAAAAGCGGCCACGCTTGCATTCCAACCGAGTGACAGCAAACTTTCCTTAATGGTCGACGCATCGGACCTTGCCATTGGATCCGTCCTGCAATGCCATACCGACCAAGGCCCACGACCGCTTGCCTTCTTCTCTCGCAAGCTATCCGACACAGAACGAAAATACAGCACTTATGACAGAGAGCTCCTTAGCATATATTCATCCATCAAACACTTTCGGCATCACCTCGAAGGAAGACAATTCACTATTCTGACTGACCATCGACCACTGACCTTTGCCCTCAATAAGAAATCTACATCCTGTTCCCCTCGACAACTCCGACAACTTGACTTCATCGCTCAATTCAGCACCGACATCAGACATATCCATGGAGCTCACAACACTGTAGCTGACACTCTCTCTCGAATCAACAACATTCAGTTACCTTCCTCCTTAGACTTCACCGCAATAGCACAGGAACAAAACAACGACGAAGAACTTAAAAAACTACTCATCTACCCAACAATCTTCCTTACAGCTACAACCTCTCACTCTGAATTCCGAACTACAAATCATGTGTGACACGTCAAATAATAGAATACGGCCATACATCCCGATTAACTTTCGCCGTGAAGTCTTCGACTCCGTCCACAATCTCTCTCACCCAGGCACTCGTGCAACCCGGAAACTAATTCAGGAACGCTTTGTATGGCCAGCCATGCTCAAGGATACCAATCAGTGGTGCAGAACATGTATAACTTGTCAGCGGAATAAAATTAACCGCCACATTCGAAGCCCATTACAACAGTTCGACCTACCCAAACAACGATTCGACCATGTACACATGGACATCGTGGGACCACTCCCCCATCAGACGGATTCGTATACCTCCTTACATGTGTCGACCGATTCACACGTTGGCCGGAGGCCACACCAATCCCGGACATAACAGCAGAAACTGTGGCAAAGGCGTTCATATCAACATGGGTAGCTCGTTTTGGAGTCCCTTCCATCATAACAACCGACCAGGGGCGACAGTTTCAGTCCCAGCTCTTCATGTCACTCACTGCCCTCCTTGGAATTAAACGAATCCGCACTACCCCCTATCACCCATCATCAAACGGGCTAGTAGAGCGATTTCATCGTACACTTAAGCAAGCCCTACGATGCAGTAATCACAACCGTTGGACAGAAAGCCTCCCTACAGTCCTACTTGGGCTCCGCTCCACGTTTAAACCGGACGTCGGGGGCACTTGCTCAGAAATGGTATACGGAACGACTCTACGTCTACCAGCCGACTTCATACAGCCTACAAATAACAACTCTCTTGAGCCACCTATCTTCCTGCAGCGCCTCCGCAATATTATGAACAATTTTTCGCCAGTTCAAACATCTGCACATGATAAAATTATCACCTTTCTACATCCCTCAATAATGGAATGTTCCCACGTATTTGTTAGAAATGATTCCGTCAAAAAACCCCTACAAGCTCCCTATGATGGCCCTTACCAAGTTATAGCACGATCCAATAAACATTTCACCATACTAATAAAAGGCAGAGATGCCGTCATCAGCGTGGATCGGCTCAAACCAGCATTCATCGATACAACCACAAACGATACATCCAATCCACCGGTCAACAAAACAAGCCATCCTGTCACACCGACGCAACCACCAATCACCACGACCCGGTCAGGACGTCACGTCCGCTTCAACCCCCGGTACCTCTGATCACCATATCGTTGTCACTGGGGGGGAGCACTGTGGCGCCCGTCGGCAAGGGCCGATTCGAACCGACAGAGGGCGCAGAAAAAAGAGAAAACGGTGAACTTCGAACTGGTCACGCACTTCCTGACCAGCGACTACGGAGAGCGGACATCTTAAAACACGAACAACTCCAACCTCGGTCGACGCCAATTGTAGTCATATTGTATTATACGTTATTGTATAAAATATAAATAAAGGAAAGGATATTGATATCCCGACTGGATTTCCTTCATCCGCATCGGACGAATTTTATCGGCGACAAATACCCC
>NW_027121719.1:0-33682 GCF_030686945.1 Centruroides vittatus
TATCATGCATTGCAAAAACAAAATACAGTATACTCTATGCGCTTTGTGATAAAGCGAAAAAAGATGACAGGGGTTGAAACGCAGACAGTATTTTCTTTTAGTTTGCAGCAAGTGGCACTATTTCTTTTATTAGCAATAAATGGTAAGAAGGAAATACGCGTTGTTAAATCCGTTATTTTATCTAGAGTTTGGACATTTTACAAAGGAGTTATTCTTGCGACTAACGTAAGAATGTGTGTGTGAATTTTTATAAGCCAGGGTAATATTTTTAATACGCTTATTTATAAAAATAATCGTATTAAATGGTTAATGATAGATATAGCTATATTTTGTAGTAACTTTTGTATTGTTTTGACAAGTTTGTACCAAAAAGACATAGTGCGACGTCTCTCCTCTGAATTCAGAAGAGATCACCTACACGAAAAGAGGAGAGATAACGCTGACCTCCCCTAGGCAATGTAATATATGCTCCCTATTTAATATAAAAAGAGTATTTACTGCAATTTTATACGTATAAAGTACAGTATTCTAATAGTATACTTTACAATTTAGAATGAATTATTATGCCGATCACTTAGAAAAACAAAGTAGAGATGTGGAATCTGTATGATTTAAAGAATGCAGGTACAGTGGGTGATCGGTTAACGAACATAATCCGTTCCAAGACTTTGTTCGCTATCCGAATTATTCATTAACCGATTATCGATTTACGATAGGTTTTAATGAGAATTTAATTAATTCGTCCTGTAGACCCCCCAAAATAAAAAAAATATATACTTTCTTACTACGTTATTTATATGTAATAATAAAAATACGTTTAAATATACACAGTCTTGCATTTTTATTAGTCATGTTTATTCCGTTTGTAGAGGTATAAAAATCTGTCTAACGTCGATTGCTTTTCTCTCTTCTTCAGGATTTTTCGGAAGTAATTAATAGTATTGCAATTGTAGAGTAGACTCGAGCAGCTAAGAGAGTAACAAAAATCACATCTGAGAAATATATAACATTGAAGAGCTCATAATGGAATCTGAAACTGATCTGACGACAAAAGAACGCCACGAACTCTTGAATGACGAACACCAAGAAACTCGGCAAGATGTTTTCTTCTGAAAAAGAGGATTAATGTCGATATTCCTTAGCCTATTAACCTCGACCTGGTTTGGATGCCATTCTAAGACCGTCGTTCTGACATCCTCTCACTTCTTCAAAACATGTTTAATAGCGGATATCGACAGTAATCCTGTTTTTCAGAAGAAAACATCTCGCCGAGTTTCTTGGTGTTCTTCATTCAAGAGTTCTTGTCGTTCTTTTGTCGTCAGATCAGTTTCAGGTTCTATTTTGAGCTCTTCAATGTACTTCATTTCTCAGGTTTGATTTTTGTTACTCCTTTAGCTGCTTGAGTTTTCTTGATTATACAGTATCTTTCTTACATTAGATTGAACTGCGGCTTACTGTAGACCTGTTCAAGCCATACTGCCTAGCACCATTAGGCATCATCTGCCCACTCTGTACCTTTGCTATTATACTCTCACCTTTCGAAAATAAAAATCAACACAAAACTTAACGCGTGCCTGCCCGACAGTCTCGCGAATACTATAAAAGAATTGTTTCGGTCAGAAATTAAAAGGGTGGAATTACAAGAGAGAGTTTCAAAGTTCGGATGAATACTATCCGATCGGTATATACCGGTTAAGCATCGATGTTGATGTCTCCCACACTCTGAAAAGTTTCGAATTTTTGTCCGAAGACAAGGGAAGACCAATCGGTATTCATTATTTTACGTCGCTTTTTCTTGTGTTCGTTATCCGATCATGTGTTCGTTGTCTGAACATAAAAATGTTTCGCGAAAGTGTTCGTTATCCGAGTTCTTCGTTAACTGATCACCCATTGTATTGCTATTTTAAAAAAAAAATATGTTGACTTTACAAGCAAAAAGTAGACAATTTATCATTCCAGTAAAAATTCTAAGAACTAGAGTTAAGAATAGTAATTTTACTAAAGGAAATCTTAAAATTGTGTTCACAATTACGAAGAAGAACGAAAAAACTTATAAAGCATATTTCAGTATTGCAAGCTATCAGATTTTCTCCTACAAAGAAGACACGTTCAGAAAATACTGAACTTTTGCTATCTTATGGCAATTTCTTCTTACCTTCACTCATCCACTTCAAAAAAAAAAAAAAAAAAAAAAAAAAAAAAATCTGTTATAACGTCACTGATCAAATTTGCTTAACAGAAAATCAATTATAAGCGAATATTGAACAAAGATAAAAAAAAGACATACAAAAGTAGATAGCCTGAAAAAGTAAACAAAAACTTTCACAGAGTGAATTAATGAAAGAAACCAATTAACAGAAAAGATGGAGAAAACGATTGGGATTATAGTCATCATCATCACTATGAAATGAGGGATGACAGATAGATATTTTATTTCATTGTCATTCTAAAGCATATAATGAAGGTTATTGTGCTGAACTTTGTTTCCGTACTCGTTACTGATCAGACTAGCTTTAATATTTAATTAACATGTAAAAACTGACTATTTGAACCTTCATTCTCTACATAAATTCTTCACGTTTATGTGGTAAAAATGGGAAAAATTAAAAAAAAAATATTGAAGTGTAATTCTTGTTTCAAACACAATATCATTTATATTATTACTTGCATATATATTAAATTTTTTATCGTTTTCATGAGAAATAAATCTATTTTGATTACTTCTTATTATTTATTGTCTTTTTAGGGTGCGATATTTACCAAAGTTATATATTTTCTATAATTATCTATTATCATGATTCTAAAAATAACAATTTCTAAAGACGATAACAAAAACAGAATGCCTCGCTATAATTTATAATTTAGTGTTTTCCATAGTGTTCAAATAGAACTATTTTGTGAGACCTGTATCCTCTTCTCTCGCTTTATCATAGTACAAGTACACCGCATGAAATTATGTAATTAAGAAAAATATCGATATACTTTAACTGTGAAGTATTCAAGAAAGAAACTGATAAGTGATAAAATAAATCCAACCACTAGAATTAAAAACGGTCCGGCTAAATCGTTTATATTTAAAACATCTTCAGTCACGGAGTTTTCTGAATTTGCTAGTCGATTTTTGTTCAGCTTTCTTAGTTCATCGTTCTCCAACTTGGTTATAATTCCACTTTCAAACAAGCGCAAAATTCTAAAATTGAGTTAAAAATATATTTGAGAACCTGGGGTTTAGGAAAAGTTTCAATTTAAGAAAAAATGAATATTTTAACGTAAATTTAAATAATATTTTAGTTATTATTTTTAAACATTTGGTAAAACGGAAAGAAATAAAAATTTATCAATTTGTGCATGTCGCCTTGACTTCTTCTGATTCAGTGGATGATTAGTTCCTGTTGAATGGAAATTTACTCAAAATATGAGTGCATCGAAAGCAAACCCTATATTTTTTATATAAGGGGAACAGCCCGCAGACTAGGGGCTATTTTTGGGCAACCAAAGTAAGCCAAGTAGAGCCATGCCCGAATTGTCCTGCATGCCTAAGCTGTAAAAGTCTCTGAAAAGAAACAGATATTGATTCTCTGGGTTAAAGGCAAAAGGGATGACAAGACCAGACTGGAGATTGCAGATCTTACAATCTTTCAGCCTCCATTAAACAATAAAAATATGGCCATCCTAGACATTCGGCAAAGTCTAACCAACCCCGATCTCACATATTCTTTAAAAATATACTACAAGCAAAATGCAATGTAAAATATTCCTGTAACTTACACTTTGTCGATTTTCTTCTTGTATGGAAATTTTTTTGCTATACCAAATGCAACATTATTAGAAGATAGTTGATCTGTCGAAATCAAAAAATTTTCCATTCCGAAAGGATTAAGTTTTATTTTCATCATAATCTCAAAGTTTATAAAAGCAACTTTTTCTTTCATCATCATAATAGCAGAAATTTCGCCGCGACTCGCTTCTTTGTATTTATTTAATTCCATTATTTTTTTGAAAGACTTACGATTGCCTTCAGATAAATTCTATAAAAGAATTTTAATAGCAGCATTATTTATATAATATAAAATTAAATTATAAATAAAAGTAGTAATTAATCGTAAAATTATCTGATTATAATAAAGTAACCAGGAACAATATAAACCCCATTAAATTTTTAAGTAAAGGACTATATTTTTAAGTAAAATTTTTAAGTAAAAGCAAAATAAAAATGAAACAGATCAGTAGGCCCGCGTAATTACGTTTATCACGTTTATAATTTAAATAATATTTGAAGTAAAAAAAATGATAATCACTTATTTTTATCTCTGACATTCACCGTATATAAGTATTAACTAACTGGGTTAAATAATACACTTAAGTATATTATTTTACTCATTTAGTTAAAAAACATTTATACTCGTTATTTAACGTGTTTTATTTACTTTAATACATAGCAAAGCGTGGACCATCTAGAATAATTAGAATTAACCTCATCTGTATGTTGAAATATTAGTGTAAATCGGCATTTTAAGTATTGTAAAGTACAAATACATTAAAATTCAACGTTTTGTTTCTATATAGTCTACATCGATCGATGTTTGCTGTTTGGAATGATAAGAGACAATCAGTCCGAAATGCATTCCCAATTCTGATAAAGCATATACTTTGGAAGTTTATCTCTGCCATTATTTTATCCCTTAACCTACCAGATCTATGACAAATCCTTGCAATAAGCCAGCTTTGGGCTACAATAGGAAGCATTAATAATTATAATTTTTGGTAGTTTGATACGCAAATTAAAGTTAATTTGCGTATCAAACTACCAAAAATTGTAATTATTGAATTGGTTATTGAAAATTATTGAGAATTGGTTAAAATTTTGATTTCAATGTAATTTTCAAGTTTAAATTTGCTAATATTAGAATTTATTATCATAAATTTTTCAGGGAAATATCAGTAAAATGAAAAAGTTTTTATTAATTAATGAGCAATGGTACAAACTTTTACGAATGGCCATTATTTTCCTGGATATATCCTACAATGAAAGCTATCTTTCTCCAACTTGTTTATCTAGAATAATTTTTCTTAAACCCTCTATCTCAAATTATGGACTGAAGTGTCAATTACATATTCAAAGCTGTGCAGTACATTTTTATAGCGAAAAATATTTTAGTTAAGAAAAACATTGAAGTTAAAATGAAAACTGCTTTCCTCAATATGGCTATAGTTTGAGTTGCTGCTGTCTGTTATTACTCTAGGTTACCAGATATATATCGAATTTGAATAAACTCACCTTACTAACGGTTTTTTTTACATAATTTAAGATTGTGATTGCGACATCAAGAGAAGAAAATGACAAGATATTCAATTTCTTTTAATACCATTCTATTGAAGGAAAAATGAAAATTTTAACATGTTTGGGCAGAAGTCCTCAGATGAGGAAGAATAAATTTCTGACCAAGTTTGATATTTTATCAGATATTCTTTCAACAATAATAAATAACAGAGATTCAGTAGGAAAAAAGATTCAAAAAGAAGAAGAAAGTGAAAAAAATCGAAAATTTATTTTTGCGTAAATAGAGGAATGTGTATAAAAATGGTTTCTGCAACGTTTTGATTTAAGGAGTTTCTCATAGCAAAATAATGTTACAAACAAAAGCTGAGGATTTTGCCGAAAGTCTTGGCAATATAAAATTTAAAACTAGCAACGAGTGACTGCAGAGCTTTAAAATTATACATCGCATCGTCTTCAGAATATTTTGTGGCAAAAGTGCATCTCTGTCTCAAAGTATTTGCAAGGAGTGGATCAAGGAGCTCTTTTGTCATGTTCGATGCTACGAGCAAGTGTATGTCTTCAATGAAGATGAAACAGGCCTTTGGCCAATATGTACTTGACTGAACATTGATATCAACAGAAAAGATACCGACGTGAGAAACAGAATAATGTACATCTGGCTGTACTCTTAGCAGTTACTCAAACTGAAAGTGAAAAACGTTCACCATTGAGGATTGGTCGTTCCGCAAATGTCAGATGTTTCTCAGAAGTGAAGTCGTTTTCAATAACATACCAAACAAGAAATCTCGGATGTGAAGTGAAATCTTCAGTGACTGATTGAAAGAACACGACAATTTTATAAGTATAAAACAGAACCCACTGTTCTGTTTTATACTTATAGAACTGCTTTTCATTGATAACTGCAACACACATTACAATCTCTCTACTCTAAAAAACATTACTATAACGTTTTGCCACCAAATACCAGATCTAAGCTGCAACTTTTCGATTAAGAGTTTATTCGACGTTTCAAAGTGGAATAAAGAAAAGAACTGATTCGAAAATTTTTAGACGCAATCGATGATGGCAAACCCTTACTATTATTAATATTTTAAACGCTATGAGAATGAGAGACTACGCTTCGAAAAACGTTACGAAAAACAATTAACTACAGAGTTTTCTAAAGACAGTGTTTAAGCAACGAAACATCGAGTTAGAGGAATAATAACAAAACACCATTGACACGGTGAAAGACACGGAATACAATGAAAAATTCAGAAAAATGAAAAAGAATAGACTTAATCCATACGCTTCATTTGAAAAGTTTTTAGACTTACACGATTCCCCGCTAACATGCGAAATGTTCACGGATACGGAGATCGTGCAAAATGAAATAAGAGTTTCTGACAGGAGAGGCTAAATAGAAGATAAGATAGATTCACCTGTCGTTATTAGTATAAAAGAAGCGGAAAAAGCCATTGAAATATTGAGGACGTACCTTGAATGCCAGCAAGATTATGAAGACGCATTGCAGCTATTGCATACCTTTAAATAAATCAGAGATCAAAAATTATTGACCAATTTTCTTTGCTATCGGATGTGAAAAAAAAATTATTTTTAACTAATACAGGTATGTACTGTAAATGCTATTACATTCATAACATTTCTTACCTCAAATCAAACCTATTACTATTATATTGCATACAAACCTATAGATGTCGAAACTTGTCTATCTCGAATTTTTTTCTCATTCCCGTAAGATTCGAGATACACAGGTACGACTGTATTCGGCTAATAAATGACAATAACGATATTATATATTGCTAATTCTATCTAAACGTTATAAAAGTATTTAGTTTTAATTTCTAATTGAAAATATTCACATTATACTTACAAAAAACTTTTCTATGATATAACGTTGAGAGCAAATAGTATATTCCCCATTTTCAGCAGTCTTCAATAATTCAGTAAAGGTCCTGGGTGCATTTCCTATACCAGGGAAAGTGATGAAAGACATTAATGCACCGCTATAACTAGCTGTAAGAATAAATATTGCAAAAATCCATCCCGAGACAATTATTCTGCAACTGTGTCTAGAAGGTGAAAATAGCTCATTTCCTGCAATTTATAATACACTACTATTATACAGTTATTATAACATATTATTTCTTCAATTTCATCGTTAGTAATAATAGTTTTCATACCTTTATTGCAAAATGATCCAAATAACGCCCAAGCGATGTCGTATGCTTTTGAAGATTTTCTATTTTGTAATTCTTTATTTTTTTGAAATATTATTGTGAACAAAATTACAGAAATAATAAATACGAAAAACGTTATAATCCACATCTGTAAATAAGTTAGAAAATTATTCCTTACTATTACATAAATACAAAGGCATATGATATATATTGTATTATTACGTTGGAAAGTGTAAAACTTTAATATTTTTTTCTTTTTAGTTCTGAAAGATGCTAACAAAACGTAGCGGTTTTTCGGGCATAAGTTTATTAGATTATTTTTTCATAAAAATTAGTTTTATGTTTTTAATCTATTAATGCGTTCATGTTATTAATGAATTTTGAAAACAACATTCTCTGCGTGGTTACTGTATTACTGCAAGGTTAATGCAAATCAAATGAAACTGACAGAACTTTTTTTAAATCATTTATTCCATTGCATTATTTTATGTTCAGATAATACTTTATTTTAATCGTACTTTTATACAAACAAAATATAATAAAATATATGTTTGGTTCTAGTTTAAAATGTTAGGTAATTTATCTAAACAACCTAAAAGACTCCAGTTAGTCTCGATCTATGAGAGACACTTAATTCATGTAATAAATGATTATTAATTACAAAATACTGACTAACTATACAGTTAACAATTACTTGGAAATACATAACGCAATTTGTATCAAAGCAGATAACCTAAGATTACAAGTAATAATTTAAACATGTTAAGAAAATTACAAAAATAATAAAATATGAGAAATTATGGTCATTTTAAAAGAGAAACGAACGTATTCAACTTTATTTAAATCATGATTCGAGAAAAATTTGTTTAAAATGTTTTAAAATGTTTTTGTAATAATAATATCCGAAAGTTAATAATAAAACTCTATAGCTTAATAAAATAATGTATGAACAGCATCGGAATCTCAATTATTAAAAATTGCAATTACAAATTATAGAAAAACACAAGAAACAATTTGTCATGATAATAATTATATTTAAATGTAAGTTTAAAAAAATGTTCGAACCTATTTACAGTTTTAATTTACAGCCTCAAAAGTTTCCATGTTATAAACTACAATTTCGTAATAAGGTTTGTAAAACTCTAGTATTTTATCATATTTTTTGTATTTCACGAAATATTGTCCTTCATTCGTGTCAAGTAGAATATTTTTTTCAATTACTGTATTCTTACTGTGTATTTCAGAATCAAAATATCAACTAAAATTAAATTCAATAATATATAAATAATTTTTCTAGAATAAATAATTTTACCTGAAAAGAATATGGACGAATTACCGCTGTTAATTTTGATAGTTGTGCTGGTTTACCCACAACAAATTTCAAAGGCTGTATATTGATAATATTAGAAAAATCCATATAACTGTAAGCCCAAAATGCTTGAAATGTTGGTCCGTAAATGTGAGCAGACTAAACAACAATATAAAAAGACTGTGAATAAAAGGTAAAATACAACGATAGTGTTATAAATTAAACTATATATCATACTTTATTTTGGAAAAAATATACAACATTACTCCAATTTCCCCTTTTAATTTCATAACTATAATGAAAATATTTATTATAAATTAAGTACTAAAAACTATAAATTATTATTATTTTAAATGATAAATAATTTATTTTTCTAGAGTTTACATAGAATATCTTACTTGAATCCGAAATACTCGACAAGAATAAGAATAATTCTTGACACTAATCCTTTATTTACAAATCTCTGCTTACTTTCATCGAATTTTACAAATCCAGAAAGCTTTTGAATAACATAAAACAATTATATTATGATACTGAAAAATAATGAGTATTTTTTTTCTCTATGCAGTATTTTAACTGTTTACCCACTCTAACAAAAATGATAATTCTAAAGAGTAACAAGGTGAATAACACAGAGGATGTTAGAAAAAACATTATAATATTTTACTTTATAAGTTAATACTTTTAACATTTACAACTAAAATTATAAAGTTTTACAATTAATTCCATTGTCGAAATGAAAAACCTGAATCTAAGTTATATGTCTTTACCTCGTCAGTAACAATTCCAAGAGTTATGTTCTTTAGCGAATTCTTCATACTTTAACGAAAAATAATTTAAACAAATTTTTATAGATATTCATTACATTAAAATATATGTTATAGCAAAATATTATTATTTTTAATGATATATAATTGTACTCGAATCATTTCTTAAAAATAATTAACTAACTCAGAGAAAAATGTATGAACAAATTCTACAAAATTAATGTTATAGTAGGTTACTGAATGTTAATTTGAAATTTTAAGATTTAAAATTTATTGCTAAAATCATTGAATTGATTGACTATTTTATAGAAATTTATAAATAGCATATTTTTAACCTGAAAAATAAAATAATTTGTACTAAAAAAAATATTTATAGAAAGTATCTTGCAGAAAATACTTATTCGTGGAAAATGTTTTAAAATTTAAACTCTATTAGCTGGCAATAATTATATAATTTTTAATTTTAAAATAAATTTATCTGTTTTTTCACGAATAATTTGAAATGAAATGTTCCTTTATATTATTGCCAAGTATTTTTAAAAATTGTCAGGTGTAACGTTTGGAGAATTGTGGCTTTTGTTTATCATTTAAATCGCTTGCTTTCATTATGTTTCTTTATTTTAAGAGTTGTGTTTTGTTGGGATAGAGCGTTTTATTAACAGAGGACATTTACAGGTGTGTAATTTGAAACTTGCAAAGTTCCAAAGTTTCAAATTACACACCTGTAAATGCCTTCTGTTGTCCAATTGTGCTTTCTTAATCTCGAAAAAAGAGTTTGATAGATAAAAGTCGAGATGAGATTATAGAAAATGTATTTTGTAGGCCCGGACAAGCTATATCAAACCGTGCGGATTATCTTGGAAGTCACGTAATTTTTTGAGTTAAAATATGATTACAAATTGCCGCCTCAAATTTATAGTTGTCACACTGTCTAAATGATTTTTTTAAATAATATTTTTTAGTTTCTTTTTTAACCAGCATTGATATTCTCTATTTACTGTAGTTTTGGTTCGTACTTATTATCTGGTTGATTCTTGTATAGTGAACTTCTTAACATTATAAATGTTTATTTGTGAAACCTGATAAAAATTAAGTTCATTATTGTTTGACGTTATAATATTGTACAGTATGATCTATCACAAAAAAAGGTTTTGTTGAAACGCTTCAACATTACATATAACTTTAGTTATAAATTAAATTGAATTTTATATTTTCCACTTAATTAGAAATTTTTTAATTGACTATTTCATTTCTATATAACGAGAAAGTCGAAATTCACAATTAGTTTAGGGTTTTATATGAACAGTATGTGTAATACAATCACTGATGTTCATCAGAACAAATAACACAATAATTTTTATATATTAGTTAAGCTATATAGTTAATTTTGTAAATTAGTAATGATTCGATTCATTGCAGATTAATGTATTAAAAGATGAGACGTCTCATTTCAAAATGCATCTTATCCATCTTATATTTTATACATCTTTGTTTTCCTTCACCTCATATTATTCTTCTACCTATATTAGTTAAACAAATATAAATTTCTCTTATATGAGGATTTATCCAAAAACTATAAAGAGAATATAGATAGGGCATAACTTTAATAAATATCGTGTAAACAATTTGTAAAATGATAAAAATTAAAGTTTTTAGTGTGTACTGTATTTTTCTTTATGCATTATCACTACTTATTTAGGCGATATATATTCAATTGTGTATGATTTGCCGGTGCAATATAACATAACAGTAAATATTTCTTTTACTTTGGTTATTCTGTTTACTGTTTTTAATTGATATTTTTTCAATGAATTACGTTAGGTGAACCTATCTCATCCTCTAGTTTGTCTTTGTCATCAGAAACTCTTATCACATTTTCACGATCTCCTTATCTGCCAACATTCCGCATGTTAACAGGGAATCGTGTAAGTCTAAAAACTTCTCAAATAAAGCGTCTAGATTAAGTCTATTCTTATTCACGCTTTCGAATTTATTTCACTGCTTTCTAAGTCTTCTCCCGTGTCAATGGTGTTTGTTATTATTTCTTTTCCTCATTGTTTCGTTGCTTAAATCCTGGTTTTAGAAAACTGTTGTTGGTTGTTTTTTTGTAACGTTCTTAAAAGCATAGTCTCTCATTCTCACAGCGTCTAAAATATTGATAGTGGTAAGTGTAAGGCGTTCGGAAGTTTTCGAACCAGATCTTTTCTGTTTTCCACTTTGAAACAACAATTAACTTCTCAACATTTCGAAAAAAACACAAAAGGGTGGTTGTCGTTTCCGCCTTTTCAAGTATTGTTAAAACACAACTATTACCTTGCCATATCACGTGAATTATAAGAAAGACAAAAGTAAGCAATCCAAGCATATCTCTTATTATATAAACTTGCTCCGGAATAAAATCATGTTTGGCCAGTAAAAACTAAAACCAATGGAGATGACAAAAAATCTAGCAATGTTATGCTTAACTTTTTCGGCAGTATTTGGTGGAGTAAGAAAAACAAGAAGTATCGATGCAAGTTATCTCAATCTGCAAGAATTGCAGGAAACTTCCTACGCAATACTCCTTTCTAGATCAAAATCCGATTTTAATCTACCCTTTTCCAGCGCTAGTCTCGTTTCTAGCGATTATGGCACTCCCGTAAGACCAAAAACTATCGTGGGAACTGATAACGAGAGA
Source organism: Centruroides vittatus (assembly GCF_030686945.1). NCBI lineage: Eukaryota > Metazoa > Arthropoda > Arachnida > Scorpiones > Buthidae > Centruroides > Centruroides vittatus. Next base: position 12,215 of record NW_027121719.1, read on the forward strand.
AAACAAAGAGTTAGAGCTGTTTACTCTTATCTTTCGAGCGGTGAAAATCAATTGAGTTTTCACGAAGGCTGATTGGAGAAAGAAATAAGGGTTGGCAGTACGGAGAAAATTTAAGAAATCACAGGTTCGGTTGGTTTCCTATCGCTTATACAGAACACGAAGAAAATGATAAAACCGATAAAAATGAAAACAGGACACCAATTATAGAAAGATGAGATAATAAGGATACATCCACCTACTCCCCTTCTACAAAAAATCGACCATTTTCACAACGTTTCGTCAGTTTTAGTTTTGATTCTCGCTTAGTAGACATCGCTTCGGGATTGACAATCCCTAAACAAACTCGTCCGCTTTCGACATTTGCCGATATCATGTTACATCTAGGACCACTCGTTCTGGGACTTGTATCGGTCTTCGGGCTAGAATCCTGTTTAGCATTATCTTGTTTATTAAATATTAAATGTTATTTAATATTTAATTTTCAAGAGCTTTTGGGCGATTGTTCTTCAGCTGCACCTAATAACGTGGCAAGCATTTTTTGTTCACGTTCTTGCTTCCTCAATTTTCTCTTTACCTTCTTTTCCTCCTCCTCTTTCATCTGAAGCACCTCCTGGAATCGCTCATCCTTAGGATCCATTTTATAACCAATGTATTCCTGTACGTCTTCGATTAACTTCTGTTTACGTAATTTTTGAGCTTTTGCTTCTGCTTCTTTCTTCTGTTTTCTAATTTAAAATTCTCTCATCCAGGTATCTACTTTAGCCATATTCTTTTCAATCATTTCTTCTCGTTCTCTCCTGTATTCTAGCTCCTGCTGATCTTTTTCTCTCACTTTTGCTAGCATCTCGTTCAAAGGTGTATGAGCAATTGATTGATATTTTTTCAATTCTTTCAGATATTCTTTAGATGGCCACATCAAACCCGGATTTATTCCGGACTTTTCACCAAATCTCGCGTAATTTTTACGAAGATATGCCAATTGGTAATGATGAAAATATTGCAAGGGTAACATCTGCTTTTTTATATATATCTGGCGAACACTTTCTGGTAAACGTGAGACATCGCGTTTCTTCTCTATTTAGTCTATTTCATTATTGTCTGAAGCTTCATCACTCGCTATTGTCGAACATAATTTAAAATTATACCGTTTTAATAAATTCAGATCAAGAAATAAAGTATTTTTTGTATTAGAAGTGAATAATCTATACATATTTCTCGATAATTTAAGGTTAATATCCATTATTTCACGAATTCACACACGTTCAATACATGGCCGCCATATTGTCCCGTAGATTTGTAAGCAACCAAACAGGCTAAGTTGTGAGAATAGGTTTTGTTTATCCAAATTTGGGTATAATTTAATCGACAGACTTTGTCTTCAAGTTTCATTTAAACTTAGTTTTTGATTATATATTTTTCTAGGATTATTTATATATTAACACTGTAATGACCATACAAAACAATTGGGCCAATTCAATCTTCTTTCTATATTTCATTAGAGACTGACAATATACAACCCGAAAATAAAACATAAGGGTCGATTTACACACAACAGTAACGTGCCGCCACAGTGCAGTAAGCATCGATAAATATCACACATAGCCAATCAGAGCTTCATGTACGACACTTGTATGATCGACAGAATACAGATCACGTGACGTAGATGAAACTCTGATTGCCAATGTATGATATTTATCGATGTTAATGCACGAAACGGTCACTGTGCCGACACGTCACTGTTGTGTGTAAATCGAACCTAAATCTTATTTAAAATAGCCGAGAAGATATCATTAACAACATGTAAGGCACTTGGCACCGTTCGTTTTTTATAGAATCCAATATCAGTTTATGAAATAGAATAAAAAAGTTTTTCAATATCAGCCAAGTACTCCGAGTTTCCTCTATAGATACAACTAGAACTTGCTTAATGTTGAAATTTTTTAAGGGCTGTTTGAAATAACTGACGTCGGATCCTACAAAGAAAGGTCGGCGTCAAATGTTTTACATGTACAGTGCATAGAATTCTGCTTTGTTTTATCAACGAGGATTTAAAAAGGCTTTCTATTTTGTCGGAAAAATAACTTCTGGGGAAAAAGGTAGAGTAAAACCAGTCAGACGAATTGTAGATCTATAAGAATAAGAACAATTGAAACCCCTCAGGGCCTTGAGATTCGTCTTGAGTAACCTCGAATAAGAATGGCTTTGTCCAGGGCTGCATCAACAGATTTCTGACGTCAAGATCGAGTATAAAGTACTTACTTTGGAAAAATATTAACAATTATTCTTGAAATTCTAGAAATATGAATAATAAAAAGTATTCGGTGATGCTTAACGTAGGAATTTCCAGTACAGTATACAGTACATACTGTATATTCGACGATGTTACGTAAATCATAAGAATTATAAAATCTGTAAAATTACGCAGATAACCTCATATGTTTAGTAAAAAAATAATTTTATTATTATCCAGCGTATTTTCTTCGAAAATCTCTCTGTGTAAATATATACTTTCTTATTAGTAAAAAACCGTGCTATCGTTTTTCACGATCGTTATAAAAATGCTAATATGTGATCGTTAAATATTAAGCAAAAACTGTTTTTAATACTATTCTTCTGTTTTTAAACATGTTTTGCTTTAGTTCATACAAATTGAGAAAATAATTATTTTTTTACACTAATATACAGTTATTATTTTATTATTATTATTATTTATTAGCACAATGTGCAGCCTGGCTCCGCATAAGCACTACCAGGTTACTAATACAGATGCAATAACATGTAATTACAGAGGATATAAGAATTAACATAAAATGAAAGAATAATACAGTAGAATTTAAAGCGACACATATAAACAGACAGCACAATGGCAAAGTACAATCTACAGTAACATACATGACGATTAACAATGCTGCCTATACTTAGAAACAGAGCATGATATGCAATGATTAAGAGTAGGAACATGACATTTATATGCATTAACCTCTTGGGATGCCGTCTGTCGTATATGACACACAATTTTCCTTCCAAAGAATGAGAAGCAGCTCTTGTTTTTTGCTTTCTAAACAATTATATTTGTTATTAATTTTATCAGTAGAGTTTAGTGAAGCTTATTAGACTACATGCATCCTACTGTGATAGAAAAAAAGGAAAATATGAGTGATTGTCTGAGCACATGTTTTTGGAAGTGATCACAAGTATGACTGTTTCATGTAAGTATTCATTTTTCTCTATTACTATTGATTATAATTTTACAATTTAAACGTGATTTTGTTCAGGAGACTTCTAAGATTATATAAGAGTATTTTTTAAAAACTATATTAATAACAGTATTTCATGAGATAAGCTAACTTTTGAATGTGTCGTATATGACACGTTGGTTCTTAATGTTACAATAATTACATTACAGCCTATGAACTGTTTTCATATTGGCAAGTCATTTACTTTTATAGTTATTTTGTCATTTAGTCAGCAATATGTATTCTATTATTTATTTTCATTTTTTATTAAATTAATTTATTAATAAAAATAATTATTCATGTTTATTAATAAATTAATAAATTAATTTCTGTGATTTGTTTTTGTATAGTTATTTATCTGGTTTGCAAAATTTTGTTTGTTAAGAATTTATAAATTATTAATATGATAAGTCATATATTAAAACTAAATCATTGACATTTATTATAAATTTTTTCAGTGTCAACAGATAAAATAAGAAAGGAACATGATAGGACACTTGATATTGATAGAAATTTGTGTGGACTGGAAGGCAGGTCCAGTGATGAAGACAGTGATCAAACATTTAAACCAGTCAGAATATTTATCAACCAAATTGTCCTGAAGAATGTAAGTCATTAGATGATACATTTGACGATGATGAAAATGATGCTTCAGCTATGTAAATAAACGAACATTTCTTGACATCAATGCAGTAACAGACTCCACCATGGCACCCATACAAATAGATTTAAGCTTTTGCTACCAGCTCCTGCATTTCAGGAAGAACCCTGAAAGGGTAAGGAGTATGAGTCTGAAGAATATTTCTTGAATTATATTTCTGAAAATCTCTTTGATGCCATTGCTTGATGATGACATGCACAAATCAAATATCACTGATTCACCTGGAAAAACTTTTGAACTTTAACTGCTGATGAAATGAAAACAATTTTTGGATAGTCTACAGAAGAGATAGCAGAGCAATAAAAAAAAGATAGAATAACCTACTTCAATATTTGAAATTAAAGTAAAAGTGTCAAAATGGCTATTACATTCAGATAGTACAAAAAAATAGAAAAATGAATAGTGAAGATGACGAATAAAAGGAAAATAATAAAAAAAATACTCCAACTTTACATCCCAGAAAATACAATGCAAAAGTGGAGCAAAGATCTGCCAGATCATTAACATGCCAGAAATTGCAAATGGGAAAAATCACTGCAGCCAAATGCACTGATATAAAAGTGTATGAGCTACAGTGTACTGTATCAAATGCAAAATCCACCTGTGCCTTGTGACAAGTAAAAAGTGCTTCAAAGCATGTCATATGTAAATATAAAATGTCAATTATTGTATAAAAACAGTCAAATAATCCATTTTTACATGGACAGAACAGTTTGCATTTTGTACAGGTAGAGATCCATAGTGTCATATATGACACATACCATTTTTTAAGAGAATCAGCGATGACCACGATGAGATACAGAAGTGAGCTTGTGGTAGACCTGAATAATGATATTAAGGTGAGGATACAGTTTTTTATTGTTGATCAGATGATGGCAGTCACACAGCCAGTTGAGATCACTGTTCAAAACTGCACAACGGAAAAAATGTTGTTGGTGACTAAACAATCAAAGATATAATGATGAAACGTCACATAATGGGCAGAGGTAAAGGGAGAAACAATGTAAGTAACTATTGAAACGTTCATGATCGGTAAAGAACTGGGTGTTGAAGTGATTTGGAGTGAGCCAGGTTGCATGAAGAATGTCTTTGATGGATGGGAAAAAGCAGAAGGCGATCTTCATATTGTTGCTCCAACGTTGCTGACAGATATTAATTAGGTCCTCCCAAAGTTTGCTGAGGTAAAGAGCAAAGAAGAGCTTGTCATAGATGATAAGGATAGTGCTATCAGCAGCAGCAAATTTGGAAGCAGGTCTGCACGCTGATTTCCGGGAATGCCGTTGTGGGCTTTAATCCAGCTAAAAGAATAATTATTGTTAGAAGTCACGATAATTTTATGAATGCTGATGATGATAGGATGAGTGGAGTAGCTATTGATGAGCTGAATAGCAGAATTACTATCAGATAGAATGGAGATATTGTTGTTATTGTAGTGAAGATTTGACCAGTTGAGAGCTTGCATAATGGCAAAGATTTCTGCTTCAAAATTGCTGCACTGTAGGTGGAGCCCGAAGCGTTGTGAGTAGAGTTCTACACCGTTGATGTAATCAGCAAAGCTGCAGCCCGTGCAGTCCAGAGATTTACTATCAGCAGTGTAGATGGCAACATCAGGGTTATCAAAGTAGCGATTGATGATGCTGAGTAAAATACTAAAATTGGGAGTTGCTGAAATGTTAACAGGAGTTTCAAGATTATTGGCCAGAAGGGATCCATTGTTTGTGGTTACATCAATAGCACGTTTTAAAAGAGATTTGGAAATCAGAAGAGCCAGGTGCAGATAGATAGATGGTTTTTTAGTAATGATTTGTGGGCTAGTGATTAGACAAGTACTGTAATCCGTGGTAACTAATATACAGTTACAAAGTCAATCTTTAAAAATAAAAAAGGAAGAACCATTTAAAAATTCAAGCACAAACAAGCACAAAACTAAAATTGTTTGAGGCGCCTTCTGTTATAAAATTTTATTTGATAAATTGATCTAATAGATACCACATGTTAAATAACTGCGTTATCCAGCTTTTCTGTTCAGGCTCGGACATAAAACCTATTACCAGAAATATGATGAAACTAAAATATAAAACAAAATATATAGAAAAACATTACTTAAGAAAAGCTTTATATAAATGTATAAAATATATCGCATTTTTTATATGTAGTAGGGTTCATCGTACATTTTAAACGCTATTTTAGTTTGTGCTCATATAAATCATGTAAGCCAACATACTTAGCGGTGTACCAGCATAATACTTTAAAGCAAAATTTATGCCAGTTCGTTCACCGAAACAACGGATTGTCTGCAAAAATCAATTCACAGCTATAAAAAAAGTGGTGACCTGTTTTTAATTGATCTGCGAATGTTATTTTCGACCATGGCAATGTATCGTGAGTTTGAATATCAAATACTTCTGTTGCCGTTCAGATGCGTGGTATGCATAGCAATGCTAAACAGATTTGAAAATTCTAGTTAAGGTGGCGTGCACGTATTGCAACGATAGATAGTAATTTACTCTGTACTCTTACTCCTCTTCTATACAGTGCCTCTTTGGCAAAAATTATTATTTTAATAAATAATTAAAATAAGTAAATTTTTATTTAAATTTTATAGAAATATAAGGGGGAGAACGGGTAGGCACTGACCCTCACACCACCATACTCTAGGAAAGGGAGTTTGAGTGAACATTTTTACCCACACATGTAACCTATGTCTGTTCCATAAGACTTGTTCATAAGCGTTTTAACGAACGCAAAGAACCGGGGAGTGTCAGGTGAGGCAACGACCACCTTGATTAACTTCTGTGGTTCTCGCCAGGGTGTTAGACACGTTAAGTAAAACCTGTTCACCGCTTACGTACCCTGTTCCAAAACAGTTATCTGAAGTTTAGAACGGTTTTCTTGAGATATTTGTTTATTTATCAGGTGTTCGCAAAAACCCCTGAAAGTTTGCTTCTCTTGACACCAGGTTATAAATCTTAGAACGCGGATAACCACGAGTAATTAAAATGTGTCTCGCGAAGTAACGAGTGGGAGGGACGATGGGTAAGTTTGGAAGGGCTTACTAAAATATGAGTCAGAGAACAGCAAAATAAACAATAACAATTATATATTTAATTAAACAAATGAAAATGAATACAAGGATAAATGCAACATAATTCAATCAGATCTATATCTATCTTAATCTAATTCCTATCACCGAGAGAGAGAGAGAGTTTACAAAATGATCTACAATCGTAAGACCTCATATATTGATGGATCTAGATGTTTTCTTAAGCTCACAAAATAAAAGTCTTGGTTCTTCTACTTAGTTATTAGTAGGCACATTTTGTAAGAAGAGACTTATCTCATATTTACTCTATGTGGAAGTATCGTAATGTTTCGATTCTCTATGCGGAGAAAGCCAAGTGCAACAGAGTGACTCCTAATTTATTGGAGTTTTTATATGTGCTTACTTCTGAAGCTACTGACGGACTTTCAGCTATTTATCGGAGACCCCCTTTTCTCGATGTGATTACAACGATGACTTATAGCGGACTCCTGATTTAGGTGCGAATTTCGATAATATTCTTGTGCTTTACCCAATCAAAACCTTTCAATCTTACATCATTTGGGGAATAAACAAACGGGTAAAACAATTGACGTCAATGAGTTTTGTCATCGATAAGGATCTTAAAAACGGTACTCTATTTCCTTTGTAATGAAGGGGGATGAAATCCTCTCTTTTCTTAATTTACAAATTCAATATATTTATGGTTCTCTTACATCCAAATAAATATAACATTTTGATTAGAATTTTATCTATCAACAAAATGTATAAAAATTAGGACCTTCCAAACATAATTTTAACAGTTGCTATGAGAGAGGGGGTAAAATGTTTTTATGTTGTTATCAGTCTTTGTCATCAGTTCCTTCTTGATTCTCAAGGTTTGGCAAAAATTATTATTTTAATAAATAATTAAACTAAGTAAATTTTTACTTAAATCTTATAGAAATATAAGGGGGAGAACGGGTGGGCACTGACCCTCACACCACCATACTCTAGGAAATGGAGTTTGAGTGAACATTTTTACCCACACATGTAACCTATGTCTGTGCACTTCATCAACAGTTTCACAGTCAGTGTCCACTATGTATGTCTGCATTAACGAATTATGTGTCCTCCTTCAACAAGACAAGAGCCCTGCTTTTATCTGTCTTGAGGACGATGATGTGTTGATGATCAGCCAACCATTTCTTGGATCTTAAGAGCAGCGGGTAAAAAGGTTCACGCAAACTCCCTTTGCTAGAGAGTGGAGGTTAAACAGGGCAGTGGTTGTTTTACCTGACACACCCCGGTTATTTGTGTTTGCTAAAACGCCGCAAAGAATGACTTTCCCTAAGACCTTGTTCTTGATAAGGCCAGATCCCCTACTCGACTACTGGATTCTGCTGTTTACAAACGGATATAGATTGAGCGGTTATCCGTGGATAATCAAGAACTCCACTGATTTAATAGATACCTTGCGGCCTCTTACCACAACGGATGATGCATTATGGTAAAATTTATATTCATCAATTTTTACTATATTATTTATTTTTAACATTTTAAATTTCAGACTTAACCTGACTCTTGAACTTTTGAAACGAGTTATTGTTAAGTTTTTCATATATATATATTATTTAATGTGTTGTCTGCTGTCAAATTAAAATTTTCAATAACCATCATTGTTACAGTATTTTTTTAGTTTTGTCAACTATAATTAATTTTCATTTATTATCATTGAAAAAGTTATTTGCTCGTTGTATTTTGCATAGTGTAATTTCATTTTGTTTATTCAATTTGTTTCTTAACACTGTACCTTGAAGTTTTATCATAATAGGTTTAACAATTTAAAGAGTTATCGTTAGCATTTAAAATTTTTTATAAACTCATCTCTAACTTCAAAATTAAGATTTTTGCCATTTTATAATAGTTAAAAATATAAATCTTTTTAAAATACAGCATCAAAACAGATGGCACTGCCAAATGTTGACAGAAAAGATAAGCAACTCGTTACTGGATTTTTTTCTTTAGTCTTGGAAACTTTAAAACCATGATTTAGGTGACTAGCATTTATTGGAATGACATCGAGAAGGTGAATGATGTCAGGAGGATGTTTATGAATGCTAAAAGAGAGATGAGAAAGTTATCCGAGTGTTTGTGCATACAAAATAATTAATAACAAATTGTGGAATATATTGTTGTTAATTACGACTTATTTTACGTATGACTGCGCATATGGGAAAGGGGAGACTGTATGAAGAGGAGTAAGAGTACAGAGTAAAGCACTATCTGTCGTTGCAATACGTGCACGCCACCTTAACTAGAATTTTCAAATCTGTTTAGCATTGCTATGCATACCACGCATCTGAACGGCAACAGAAGTATTTGATATTCAAACTCACGATACATTGCCATGGTCGAAAATAACATTCGCAGATCAATTAAAAACAGGTCACCACTTTTTTTATAGCTGTGAATTGATTTTTGCAGACAATCTGTTGTTTCGGTGAACGAACTGGCATAAATTTTGCTTTAAAGTATTATGCTGGTACACCGCTAAGTATGTTGGCTTACATGATTTATATGAGCACAAACTAAAATAGCGTTTAAAATGTACGATGAACCCTACTACATATAAAAAATGCGATATATTTTATACATTTATATAAAGCTTTTCTTAAGTAATGTTTTTCTATATATTTTGTTTTATATTTTAGTTTCATCATATTTCTGGTAATAGGTTTTATGTCCGAGCCTGAACAGAAAAGCTGGATAACGCAGTTATTTAACATGTGGTATCTATTAGATCAATTTATCAAATAAAATTTTATAACAGAAGGCGCCTCAAACAATTTTAGTTTTGTGCTTGTTTGTGCTTGAATTTTTAAATGGTTCTTCCTTTTTTATTTTTAAAGATTGACTTTGTAACTGTATATTAGTTACCACGGATTACAGTACTTGTCTAATCACTAGCCCACAAATCATTACTAAAAAACCATCTATCTATCTGCACCTGGCTCTTCTGATTTCCAAATCTCTTTTAAAACGTGCTATTGATGTAACCACAAACAATGGATCCCTTCTGGCCAATAATCTTGAAACTCCTGTTAACATTTCAGCAACTCCCAATTTTAGTATTTTACTCAGCATCATCAATCGCTACTTTGATAACCCTGATGTTGCCATCTACACTGCTGATAGTAAATCTCTGGACTGCACGGGCTGCAGCTTTGCTGATTACATCAACGGTGTAGAACTCTACTCACAACGCTTCGGGCTCCACCTACAGTGCAGCAATTTTGAAGCAGAAATCTTTGCCATTATGCAAGCTCTCAACTGGTCAAATCTTCACTACAATAACAACAATATCTCCATTCTATCTGATAGTAATTCTGCTATTCAGCTCATCAATAGCTACTCCACTCATCCTATCATCATCAGCATTCATAAAATTATCGTGACTTCTAACAATAATTATTCTTTTAGCTGGATTAAAGCCCACAACGGCATTCCCGGAAATCAGCGTGCAGACCTGCTTCCAAATTTGCTGCTGCTGATAGCACTATCCTTATCATCTATGACAAGCTCTTCTTTGCTCTTTACCTCAGCAAACTTTGGGAGGACCTAATTAATATCTGTCAGCAACGTTGGAGCAACAATATGAAGATCGCCTTCTGCTTTTTCCCATCCATCAAAGACATTCTTCATGCAACCTGGCTCACTCCAAATCACTTCAACACCCAGTTCTTTACCGATCATGAACGTTTCAATAGTTACTTACATTGTTTCTCCCTTTACCTCTGCCCATTATGTGACGTTTCATCATTATATCTTTGATTGTTTAGTCACCAACAACATTTTTTCCGTTGTGCAGTTTTGAACAGTGATCTCAACTGGCTGTGTGACTGCCATCATCTGATCAACAATAAAAAACTGTATCCTCACCTTAATATCATTATTCAGGTCTACCACAAGCTCACTTCTGTATCTCATCGTGGTCATCGCTGATTCTCTTAAAAAATGGTATGTGTCATATATGACACTATGGATCTCTACCTGTACAAAATGCAAACTGTTCTGTCCATGTAAAAATGGATTATTTGACTGTTTTTATACAATAATTGACATTTTATATTTACATATGACATGCTTTGAAGCACTTTTTACTTGTCACAAGGCACAGGTGGATTTTGCATTTGATACAGTACACTGTAGCTCATACACTTTTATATCAGTGCATTTGGCTGCAGTGATTTTTCCCATTTGCAATTTCTGGCATGTTAATGATCTGGCAGATCTTTGCTCCACTTTTGCATTGTATTTTCTGGGATGTAAAGTTGGAGTATTTTTTTTATTATTTTCCTTTTATTCGTCATCTTCACTATTCATTTTTCTATTTTTTTGTACTATCTGAATGTAATAGCCATTTTGACACTTTTACTTTAATTTCAAATATTGAAGTAGGTTATTCTATCTTTTTTTTATTGCTCTGCTATCTCTTCTGTAGACTATCCAAAAATTGTTTTCATTTCATCAGCAGTTAAAGTTCAAAAGTTTTTCCAGGTGAATCAGTGATATTTGATTTGTGCATGTCATCATCAAGCAATGGCATCAAAGAGATTTTCAGAAATATAATTCAAGAAATATTCTTCAGACTCATACTCCTTACCCTTTCAGGGTTCTTCCTGAAATGCAGGAGCTGGTAGCAAAAGCTTAAATCTATTTGTATGGGTGCCATGGTGGAGTCTGTTACTGCATTGATGTCAAGAAATGTTCGTTTATTTACATAGCTGAAGCATCATTTTCATCATCGTCAAATGTATCATCTAATGACTTACATTCTTCAGGACAATTTGGTTGATAAATATTCTGACTGGTTTAAATGTTTGATCACTGTCTTCATCACTGGACCTGCCTTCCAGTCCACACAAATTTCTATCAATATCAAGTGTCCTATCATGTTCCTTTCTTATTTTATCTGTTGACACTGAAAAAATTTATAATAAATGTCAATGATTTAGTTTTAATATATGACTTATCATATTAATAATTTATAAATTCTTAACAAACAAAATTTTGCAAACCAGATAAATAACTATACAAAAACAAATCACAGAAATTAATTTATTAATTTATTAATAAACATGAATAATTATTTTTATTAATAAATTAATTTAATAAAAATGAAAATAAATAATAGAATACATATTGCTGACTAAATGACAAAATAACTATAAAAGTAAATGACTTGCCAATATGAAAACAGTTCATAGGCTGTAATGTAATTATTGTAACATTAAGAACCAACGTGTCATATACGACACATTCAAAAGTTAGCTTATCTCATGAAATACTGTTATTAATATAGTTTTTAAAAAATACTCTTATATAATCTTAGAAGTCTCCTGAACAAAATCACGTTTAAATTGTAAAATTATAATCAATAGTAATAGAGAAAAATGAATACTTACATGAAACAGTCATACTTGTGATCACTTCCAAAAACATGTGCTCAGACAATCACTCATATTTTCCTTTTTTTCTATCACAGTAGGATGCATGTAGTCTAATAAGCTTCACTAAACTCTACTGATAAAATTAATAACAAATATAATTGTTTAGAAAGCAAAAAACAAGAGCTGCTTCTCATTCTTTGGAAGGAAAATTGTGTGTCATATACGACAGACGGCATCCCAAGAGGTTAATGCATATAAATGTCATGTTCCTACTCTTAATCATTGCATATCATGCTCTGTTTCTAAGTATAGGCAGCATTGTTAATCGTCATGTATGTTACTGTAGATTGTACTTTGCCATTGTGCTGTCTGTTTATATGTGTCGCTTTAAATTCTACTGTATTATTCTTTCATTTTATGTTAATTCTTATATCCTCTGTAATTACATGTTATTGCATCTGTATTAGTAACCTGGTAGTGCTTATGCGGAGCCAGGCTGCACATTGTGCTAATAAATAATAATAATAATAAAATAATAACTGTATATTAGTGTAAAAAAATAATTATTTTCTCAATTTGTATGAACTAAAGCAAAACATGTTTAAAAACAGAAGAATAGTATTAAAAACAGTTTTTGCTTAATATTTAACGATCACATATTAGCATTTTTATAACGATCGTGAAAAACGATAGCACGGTTTTTTACTAATAAGAAAGTATATATTTACACAGAGAGATTTTCGAAGAAAATACGCTGGATAATAATAAAATTATTTTTTTACTAAACATATGAGGTTATCTGCGTAATTTTACAGATTTTATAATTCTTATGATTTACGTAACATCGTCGAATATACAGTATGTACTGTATACTGTACTGGAAATTCCTACGTTAAGCATCACCGAATACTTTTTATTATTCATATTTCTAGAATTTCAAGAATAATTGTTAATATTTTTCCAAAGTAAGTACTTTATACTCGATCTTGACGTCAGAAATCTGTTGATGCAGCCCTGGACAAAGCCATTCTTATTCGAGGTTACTCAAGACGAATCTCAAGGCCCTGAGGGGTTTCAATTGTTCTTATTCTTATAGATCTACAATTCGTCTGACTGGTTTTACTCTACCTTTTTCCCCAGAAGTTATTTTTCCGACAAAATAGAAAGCCTTTTTAAATCCTCGTTGATAAAACAAAGCAGAATTCTATGCACTGTACATGTAAAACATTTGACGCCGACCTTTCTTTGTAGGATCCGACGTCAGTTATTTCAAACAGCCCTTAAAAAATTTCAACATTAAGCAAGTTCTAGTTGTATCTATAGAGGAAACTCGGAGTACTTGGCTGATATTGAAAAACTTTTTTATTCTATTTCATAAACTGATATTGGATTCTATAAAAAACGAACGGTGCCAAGTGCCTTACATGTTGTTAATGATATCTTCTCGGCTATTTTAAATAAGATTTAGGTTCGATTTACACACAACAGTGACGTGTCGGCACAGTGACCGTTTCGTGCATTAACATCGATAAATATCATACATTGGCAATCAGAGTTTCATCTACGTCACGTGATCTGTATTCTGTCGATCATACAAGTGTCGTACATGAAGCTCTGATTGGCTATGTGTGATATTTATCGATGCTTACTGCACTGTGGCGGCACGTTACTGTTGTGTGTAAATCGACCCTTATGTTTTATTTTCGGGTTGTATATTGTCAGTCTCTAATGAAATATAGAAAGAAGATTGAATTGGCCCAATTGTTTTGTATGGTCATTACAGTGTTAATATATAAATAATCCTAGAAAAATATATAATCAAAAACTAAGTTTAAATGAAACTTGAAGACAAAGTCTGTCGATTAAATTATACCCAAATTTGGATAAACAAAACCTATTCTCACAACTTAGCCTGTTTGGTTGCTTACAAATCTACGGGACAATATGGCGGCCATGTATTGAACGTGTGTGAATTCGTGAAATAATGGATATTAACCTTAAATTATCGAGAAATATGTATAGATTATTCACTTCTAATACAAAAAATACTTTATTTCTTGATCTGAATTTATTAAAACGGTATAATTTTAAATTATGTTCGACAATAGCGAGTGATGAAGCTTCAGACAATAATGAAATAGACTAAATAGAGAAGAAACGCGATGTCTCACGTTTACCAGAAAGTGTTCGCCAGATATATATAAAAAAGCAGATGTTACCCTTGCAATATTTTCATCATTACCAATTGGCATATCTTCGTAAAAATTACGCGAGATTTGGTGAAAAGTCCGGAATAAATCCGGGTTTGATGTGGCCATCTAAAGAATATCTGAAAGAATTGAAAAAATATCAATCAATTGCTCATACACCTTTGAACGAGATGCTAGCAAAAGTGAGAGAAAAAGATCAGCAGGAGCTAGAATACAGGAGAGAACGAGAAGAAATGATTGAAAAGAATATGGCTAAAGTAGATACCTGGATGAGAGAATTTTAAATTAGAAAACAGAAGAAAGAAGCAGAAGCAAAAGCTCAAAAATTACGTAAACAGAAGTTAATCGAAGACGTACAGGAATACATTGGTTATAAAATGGATCCTAAGGATGAGCGATTCCAGGAGGTGCTTCAGATGAAAGAGGAGGAGGAAAAGAAGGTAAAGAGAAAATTGAGGAAGCAAGAACGTGAACAAAAAATGCTTGCCACGTTATTAGGTGCAGCTGAAGAACAATCGCCCAAAAGCTCTTGAAAATTAAATATTAAATAACATTTAATATTTAATAAACAAGATAATGCTAAACAGGATTCTAGCCCGAAGACCGATACAAGTCCCAGAACGAGTGGTCCTAGATGTAACATGATATCGGCAAATGTCGAAAGCGGACGAGTTTGTTTAGGGATTGTCAATCCCGAAGCGATGTCTACTAAGCGAGAATCAAAACTAAAACTGACGAAACGTTGTGAAAATGGTCGATTTTTTGTAGAAGGGGAGTAGGTGGATGTATCCTTATTATCTCATCTTTCTATAATTGGTGTCCTGTTTTCATTTTTATCGGTTTTATCATTTTCTTCGTGTTCTGTATAAGCGATAGGAAACCAACCGAACCTGTGATTTCTTAAATTTTCTCCGTACTGCCAACCCTTATTTCTTTCTCCAATCAGCCTTCGTGAAAACTCAATTGATTTTCACCGCTCGAAAGATAAGAGTAAACAGCTCTAACTCTTTGTTTTCTCTCGTTATCAGTTCCCACGATAGTTTTTGGTCTTACGGGAGTGCCATAATCGCTAGAAACGAGACTAGCGCTGGAAAAGGGTAGATTAAAATCGGATTTTGATCTAGAAAGGAGTATTGCGTAGGAAGTTTCCTGCAATTCTTGCAGATTGAGATAACTTGCATCGATACTTCTTGTTTTTCTTACTCCACCAAATACTGCCGAAAAAGTTAAGCATAACATTGCTAGATTTTTTGTCATCTCCATTGGTTTTAGTTTTTACTGGCCAAACATGATTTTATTCCGGAGCAAGTTTATATAATAAGAGATATGCTTGGATTGCTTATTTTTGTCTTTCTTATAATTCACGTGATATGGCAAGGTAATAGTTGTGTTTTAACAATACTTGAAAAGGCGGAAACGACAACCACCCTTTTGTGTTTTTTTCGAAATGTTGAGAAGTTAATTGTTGTTTCAAAGTGGAAAACAGAAAAGATCTGGTTCGAAAACTTCCGAACGCCTTACACTTACCACTATCAATATTTTAGACGCTGTGAGAATGAGAGACTATGCTTTTAAGAACGTTACAAAAAAACAACCAACAACAGTTTTCTAAAACCAGGATTTAAGCAACGAAACAATGAGGAAAAGAAATAATAACAAACACCATTGACACGGGAGAAGACTTAGAAAGCAGTGAAATAAATTCGAAAGCGTGAATAAGAATAGACTTAATCTAGACGCTTTATTTGAGAAGTTTTTAGACTTACACGATTCCCTGTTAACATGCGGAATGTTGGCAGATAAGGAGATCGTGAAAATGTGATAAGAGTTTCTGATGACAAAGACAAACTAGAGGATGAGATAGGTTCACCTAACGTAATTCATTGAAAAAATATCAATTAAAAACAGTAAACAGAATAACCAAAGTAAAAGAAATATTTACTGTTATGTTATATTGCACCGGCAAATCATACACAATTGAATATATATCGCCTAAATAAGTAGTGATAATGCATAAAGAAAAATACAGTACACACTAAAAACTTTAATTTTTATCATTTTACAAATTGTTTACACGATATTTATTAAAGTTATGCCCTATCTATATTCTCTTTATAGTTTTTGGATAAATCCTCATATAAGAGAAATTTATATTTGTTTAACTAATATAGGTAGAAGAATAATATGAGGTGAAGGAAAACAAAGATGTATAAAATATAAGATGGATAAGATGCATTTTGAAATGAGACGTCTCATCTTTTAATACATTAATCTGCAATGAATCGAATCATTACTAATTTACAAAATTAACTATATAGCTTAACTAATATATAAAAATTATTGTGTTATTTGTTCTGATGAACATAAATAATATAATAGTTTCGTTAGCGACATTTCCTGTAAAATTGACTGACATTTTTGACATTATTAACATCAAACCAGTCGCAGCATTCCATTAACCGTCGGAGTGCCTGGTGAAGAAATTTCCGTCGAGCGCCTGGTGGGGTCCCACAGACCCGAAAATAAAACACTACATTATATGGCTTGTGAAAATAATTTCGATGTTATGTTAATATATATATATATAATAGGTTTATTAAGACATATTTAGAATAAAACAGTCATTGATTTACGTGAAATATTTATTCGCACGACTACATAATAAAAAACATCAACTTTTTTTGTTGTAACAAAAATATTAACTTTGTTTCTCTAGAAATCATGTAATCTCATTATAATTTAAGTATTTTGAGTTCATTTTAATGGCACTTAATATAATTATCTGTTAAAGCATAAAAATTAAGCTTCTTCAGTTAAAATTTGAAACTGAGAATTCAGGCATTTTTCCCATAGGAATTTCACATGTCCCATGGAAATAAATCTGGGTTATTTTTTTACAGACGTTCAGTAGCTGCTTAAACGTTTATCTACTGACAACGTAAACGTGTTAAAAATCAAACAAACACAAAAAATACGAATTTTACACGAAAAATATTACTTACAATTTTGCAACGTTGCGCACCTGGTGGGGTCTGTGAGGCCCAGCACTTATTCAAACACGTCTTGTTCGCAGAATATCGCGCAATGAACTGAAAAAAATTTTGTGTCGATCGCAAGCGCATAAAGAAAACTTAAGCTACTAATAATTTTAAGTCACTAACGCAAAAATTGAAATAGTTATGAACTTTTGAAAATGAATCGGGTCTCTGAGACCCCACCAGGCACCCCGAGAATTAATCGTACCTTTTTCAGTTATCTCGCTACAATCATTTTTTCCATTCAGTTTATTTATTCTTTATGTTTATAATTCGCATTCCTGAAAACATCTGTACTGAATCTATTCTGCTTCTTATTTCAATGAATACCTCCCCTATTTCTCTAACAGACAATTAGACAAATCGCGGGATTAACGACTATCTTAAATAAAAAATTACAAATTTTGCGTTCCATCATTTTAAGATTAGACGTAACCTGACATTAATAACTAATCTATTAAATTCATGCGATTAGTGCACTAATCTCGGAAAACATGACAGAAGATTTGTCTTACATTGCAGAGTACATGTATAAAAACGAAATAATACAAAGTTAATTTCGAATTCCACGACGATTTAATTACATTGGTTGAGGATTAAAGAGAAAACTTTTTTGTATTTAGTGATATAGGGCATCAACATCGGCACATACTTCTCTTCCAGTACTCATCCTTGCCTGTATATTAGACGCCATACCTTTTCTCGTTTTGTTTCGAAATTTTCCACAAAATGTTCAAGTTTTTGTGTCTCGTTTACTACCCCTAAGTTTTCGGTTAAAATTTGCGTCCCATTTTTTAAATTCTTACTATTAGTTTACACTCTCCCTATATATATCTTGTTCAAATTTTCAGTCGTTAGTAAAATAATTTATATTCATCCGCTCAAGTTCAAATACATTTTTTAAAACTTGTAGTGGATGACACTTGATGTTAATACAGTTTTTTCAAATATTAATTAATTAATTAATTAATTAAATTTAAACTGTGACACCTGTCCGCAATATGCCGATTCGGACTGATAGAGGGCGCGAGGAGAAAAAAAGGGAACTTTGTAATTATTTAATAAAAAGTAACTAAAATAAAATTTTTCTTTGTTGACCTAAGTAGGAATTGACTTAAAAAATTTCTTTTTATATTATTTGTTTCTTTAAAGATATGGCATTCGTTTTTTTAAATTCTATTATATCTTCATACTTTTCGATTAATTCTACTTAATGTTCTGTTTCTGTATGAAAAAAATCGGGTTGACAACTTCGTTTCTTGTCTGCCATGTTTGTATCTAAGCGTGTATTATGTCTATCGGAAATATCCAATTAAGTAAGTTGTTAGAAAACTTTCTAGCAACGCTAGTGTCGTTAATTATTGGATTCACTATTCTTGTTATTAATATCTCGGGATTTGGTAATCCTTTGCTGAAATTTGTTAGAGTATTATGTGTGTGTAAATGTAAGTCTAATACATATTCTGAACGCATGAAACGGATCACTATTAAAATAAAAAAATTATACTTTTGATATTTTGGTTAATGTGAGCCTAGGTATACAAAATGGCGACGCTTCCGGTAACGTCGACAGCAAGTGTTTTTAGATAAGAAATGTAGATGGCGCTGATAGTAATGATGCCTTCGTATGCAAATATCCATAAAATAATTCCGTTCAGGAAACATGAGGAATAATTTGAATTTCGAATTTTGGTTACGATGTAGACGGATTATGCACGTTGTTAATTTTTTAAAAGTGTCTATGTTTTTTTAAAGTTTGTACAATTTACTCGAAGTCTAAAGTTATCGAGGAGGAAAGTTTATCAATGGTAATTAACATTTTAAACGTGTCCTTAATGTGTTTAATGCGTGTTAAATGTCATAAAAGTCTATTAAAGGTGTGTTAACATTGTGTAAGTAAGGTAAAAATTTTGTAAAGGATTTATATGTGGTTCAATTGTGCGTTTAAAGTGTGTAAATGTGTTAAATGTGTTTAAAAGTGTGTAAGTGTGTGTTAAACGAGTTAAATTTGTCATAACCAAGGATATGAAATAGTGATTTCCGACCCGAAAGACAGCGTGAACGACACATGGAAAGCTAGGTGGCCGTGGATCGCAGGTGTCACCCTCTATGGAGACGCTGCCTATCGTAGATGAAAAGGCAAGAGATGTGAATCGTAAGACTGCAGTTCTTAAGAGGAGTAAAATTTATGTACAATACAGGCAAATTTTGTTCGAACCACTGATGTATAGAATCTAGTAATTCACTTCGTCGTTCCCTATAATGTTACATCGACCTAATAAGTACAACTTTGTTTAATGCACAGTTTGCCGAATGGTTAATATGTTAATTATTTCACCGATATCCCGCGTTTTTTGGCTTTTATTCCAAAAAATAATTAATTAATTATAATAAAAAAAATAAATTAGTCAAGAAACTGACTTGCTACGATAAATAAAAATCAAGTTATTTTACTAGTCTATATTTTATTACCGTTTTTCACAAAATTTTCTTTAAAGGTTATATTAAAGTACGGTTTTAAATATATATATTGAAGTACAGAATATAGTTTATTATCGATCTGATAGGGTTAATGCATCAAACATATAATTTGTTTTAAGCTGTAAATAGTAAAGTAAACGCCGAATCGTTTTTATTATATATATATATATATTTTTTTTTCGTTACTTTTACAGATCGATAACAATTTTAAGTGGTTCGAACTAAACTTTCTCGCTTATAACTAAGTCTATGATTCACATAAAAATAACAGTTATCATCTATATCTCAACAATTTTCTAAAACTTCTCACCTTCCCATACGGTGACATGAAATAACATAACGTTTTAGTGGGGACAGTTTATGTCAATAATTCTTAGTCACCCATACCCACATCACCTGATAGATGAGTCAGCCTCTGCAAGAGACTGATATAAAAAGGGGTCCAATCTCGGCCTTTGGGCGGACATCGACAAAGCGGACACCAAGAAGGGACAGCTTCCAGGCAGACATCCTCAGCGGACGTCACCAGCGAACCGGACTTGTCCCGCCATACCCCGGCCCATAGACACAAAGAGAAGCTGCCAACGATCACCTTCGGTCCAACTCTGCCATAACTTCAGATTGGCAACCTCTGACTCAGCTCGACCAGCCGGTGTCTACCCATCCACCACATAACCTGGGAGCTATGCATGTCTAGAGGTATTCTATTAGAATGAACCGATTTTTGTAAACTCTCTCTCTCGAACAATTAAGATAGACAATAGAATCAACTTGCAATATTATACGATTAGCCGACCCGCGCTAGTATTGTCGTGACACGCCGATTGGTCACGATTATTATTATATTGGTAGATCTTACCATTTTCACTAGAGATTAATTTAAAGTATAACTTAGGTCATAATATGCTAGACTAATGTTTATCGCTACGTTTGTTTATTTTTTGGTTTGTATATAGTATATATTTGCGTTTTAATAAATAATAATATTGTGTGTTTAAACCCTGTCTCTGGGCTGACTAAGTACACCTGGACACTTTACTCCCTGCTTCCCCACTCACCTCTTTTCTCCCACTCGGAACCAGCCATCCAACGACCCCGTGACAGATCTCTCCGATCTGTGCCGATAAGTGAAGCCAAAGCATGCAGCTTTTATCCCCCCTTCGGGTTCTGACATTTTTGTTGAACAAAATAAAAAAACTGCTAAAGATTTTTAAAAATCTGTTATAAAAACATTTAATAATGATAAATATAAAGAAGTTTTATTCAACACAAAGCTATTAAAACATCAGCAATTTGGGATTAAAAGCAAAAATCATGTAGTAACAGCATACCTGCAAAACAAAATTTTGCTTTCTCTATTTTATGATAAAAAA
>NW_027121720.1:0-1013 GCF_030686945.1 Centruroides vittatus
GGGAGGAGCGACAGGGAAGACGGTAGTCAGGAGATGGCGAGATGAGCCGAGCAACAGAAGCTTTAGTCGTTTAGCTCTCTGTTCAATGTCCGCTCCGAGACTCGATTTGGAGCCTTTTTTTACGTGCTGAGCGCGGGAGTGAAGTTTTTACGTCAGTGTTATAGAAAATCTCGGTGGTTCTGTGGGTGCCGAGGAGGAACGGCGAGGTCAGACCTCTGACTAATTTCGGCTAACTAGTCGGAGGGACTTGCGCACGAGTCAGAGATGGCTTATTTGTCGGTAAGGATCCCGTAGGGTCGGGACTACGTTTCATCCGGTCGAGTGTAGGAAAAAAGGTGTAGTCGTGGTAAGGCGATAAGCGAATATTCGAGCAAATAAGACACAATGTAACAGGATAACAACGATTTAATGAAAAAAATACGTTACAAAAATCTGACATTAAAGGGGTGACATATATAAAAAGCTATATATCCCTACCACTCGAGGAGAGAGAGAGCTCACATAGATGGGTTCCGTATCTCTTAGACAATCCAATGTTCTATAGCGTCGTACCTGTATACCAAATCGATAAAATATCCACAGATTCGCACAAAAGACGTAAATTCCCTCGGATTCAGAGACGTGACTTATTTTTAAACAAGAGACGTTAATTATCTTCGGCACACCCTCTATCTATTGATTGACGATCGACTTCTTGTGGGGGGGAAGAAAGCCTCTTATATACTTTTATGCTGGGAAAGTTGGTCGCGTGAATGGGATTAGGTCACAGGTGTTCCCGGGATTGGAAACAATACGGCGAATTCGGGCGCTAACTATAAACTTAAGTTTCAAGATGATCTGTACTCAGCGTAAGAACAATGGATAGTTGACAGTTATACGGCCGGAGACGCATATTTTTTCGGCCAGGGCTTTTTCTAGAGAAGATGTTTAAAATAAAAAAATTGTCAATTCAATATAGGAAACAATTATTATAATTTTACGTTCAGGGGGATTTCCAGATCTCACATTCTATT
>NW_027121721.1:0-61486 GCF_030686945.1 Centruroides vittatus
AAACTTTCGCTTAAGTTCTTCTTCCAGAATATTTTAAAATAATTAGTAAGCATTGTAATTATTAAATTTGATAAGAGATGGCGCCTAACGCTTACGACTAGTACCAGATTACTCAATAAGATAATCATTAATAATTGCACTTAATTATCCCGATTTGTTAAGGAGAGCGTTTTGTTGAGTATATACATTAGACACACATTAATTATGTCGCGCCTTTTGGAATTATCATTATCATCGAGCAAATGAAAATAGAATAAGCCTAGCAAATTTGAAAGTGTAGGTTCAGCGATAGAAAAATAAACTTAGAATATTGCTTTTTTTTATTAAAACTTAAATATTTCATTATACTTCAGTATTCTGTATATCACATAACAAAGATATTTCAGATGAAGGTATTACATTTTATTTCACTTAATTGCAATTAAGAAAAGTTACAATATTTCCGTTGGTGGACAATAAAAAGGCGTTGCCTTTATTTTTTGCCGCATGATTTACCAGGAAGGGGATAAACCTGTGTACTTTCGGGCATTCCTGTGCACCAGCACCCAAAGGCGTAGCACCATCCTTTTTGACCACCTTGGTTCGGCGCTTTGCATTCCATATCGCAATTACTGTCTCCAATCAACATTACGCAACCGTATTTGCAGCCGTCGCTCTTCTTCACCAGATAACCGTCCTTTGCCCACACGGTTCCTGTAACAAATACAAAGAAATGCTCTTGTTTAACCGTAAAAAGTAAGTCTTGTTAGTGTAATAAAATTGAATTATTTTACGCTTTGCACTCAAAATGTATCAAAAAACGTACATTATTATTAATATACCACATGAATCATAAAAACTAAAAAAAGTGCTAGTTATAAATGTGCTATTTTAAACACTAGGGAGATGATGTGCAATTCGTGCCCTTGTAATTATCGGCGACTTATCTAGCCAGGAAAACGACATTATAATGAAAATCTTAAAGACAGAATCTTTTGTAAATCCGAATTTAGGTTTTTATTTTATTAACTCTCATCTGACAACTCAACACAGACAAGTAATTGAAAATACTTTAGAGAGTTCTATAATTCGAATGACAATCACTGAACTAAAGAAACTTGTCACTCCTTTAGTCAGATCTACATATTCGTAATTAAATAAAGAAATTATCACTAGCCGAGTGAATAAGATCATTAAACACTAATAGTTGATACTAGTGTTGTGTCTTAGCAACTTGCTACCGTGAAGAGTTATACCGGTTTACTTTACATGTCTAACACTGAATTGGAGATTAAAGAATTACAGCAATAGAGATCAGAAATTAGTAACTTCTACAAGTACCGCCTGAAAAATATCCCTTTGTTTTGCACTGCCATGCATTAATCGAATACAGATCTCATAATACGTTAATAATTCAACTTTAATAGGATTTATGTCATTTCTAACAATTTAATTCACACCGTTCCAATTTCTAAAATACTAGAATAAGTTTGTGCACATTTTTATAACTTTTCAAACCGACATTTCTGTAAATGATTTCCGATTCAAGTCACGTATGAAAGAATAAGCTATCATCTGCGAGTGTTCTCATTTCCACAATAAATTTTATATAATTCAATAAATATAACTCGTATTTTATAAATTTTCGATAGATTATAACGATACTAAATTATGCCGGTTATAAAATTAACAAGTAATTTAGTCAATTATAAGTTCATAGTCACCGATCAGGAGACAACAAGCAGTGATCATCAACAACGAGTTCATCTTCGACAGTATCTAATCGAGTTCGGAATGAATTACCACGAGCAAAAGTCGATATTTATATACAGCCAATGCGTACAGGTACAACGTGTACACGTGAATTCTGCATGCTCGATCCATCTGTTCCCACCAATTATAACAACATTAATGAGCCATTAAACAGAAAGAACGCATTTCTCAAATTTCTCTATTTCCAGAAGGAATTCAAGTCGTAACGATTAGAAAAACGTTTATGTCAAATATGAATAAATACGGAGATTTAAAGTCTGCATGTATGAAATATGTTGCTAAGTATTGACAAAGGATCTTGAGAACATATTCATATGTTTTCAAGAAATTCTTTATTAAGTGTTGCAGATTTATGTAGAATAAATCAGAATAAGTCAGAAGCATTGGTTCATTTGGGAAATAGAGAACGGGATAGTTTTTAACTTCATAGTTTTATTTGTGAGTCAAAGAGCAAAATTAGTAACGTTTTGAGCCATAACTTTAGTGGCTCACAAAAACTAAATAAATAAGTTTATTTATTAGTCTAACATATATATAGATAAATTGTATTTATCCATATATATGTTAGGCTCAAAGAACGAAAACGCTCAATGAGAGAAAAAAACGACGACGAAGCGAAATTCGCGTCGTGGCTCTCACGATATTTCACCACTACGCATTGTGGTGATTAAGAAAAGCCATAACGCGTTCTGAATGATAGCCGATGCAACCACGATATGAAAAACAAGTTGAAATTAGTTGGAATGTTTTAGTTGGGGTGCCTGTTGTTGTTGAGGAAAGTGCAGCTCCAGAAATGTTTTAGTTGTTGTCGTTTGAAATATTAATTTATACGCTTAATACAATGTCGAAACTTTGTATAATTTATTAAACGGCAGAATGAATAGAAAGGGGAAAATATGTAATCATGCATACATCCATTTTAAGAGACTATGTTCGAACATCACTCCGAACTGGCTAATGTAAAATACAGATCAGAAGGTATGTTCTTTGTAATCATATATGTCATCTGAACAATTTAATTCTATGTAGTAACTATGTACATTCTAAAAATGGTTGACTAAAAAGATTGTGAGCGCGAAACGCGTATCAACTAATAACGAAATACACAAAGGATGAAAAGCAGCCCAGTGTCTGATTGACTGCACTTTCTTGTGCTTGTGAAACGTAGGGAAATCTTCTTGATCGAGTTTATTCTCGAATTAATTAAGTTAGTACGCAGGTGATAGGAAAGTGGAAAAAACCCACTTGTTTTACTACCACATGGTCTTTCCGTCGACCTCGTGACCGATAGATAACGGCCATCGAATATCGTTACGAGTCAACGATTGTTACGATGTATGAAATTTACGGAGAACCAAAATTAGACGTGTGATTATTAATGATGGAAAGCTATCAAATGGGAAAAACTATGAAATAAGAAGAGTCCCAACATCTCATGAATGACGTGAACGAATATCGATGTTGTTGCCATATATGGTTAAAAGAGTTAGACCTTTCCAGAATTTAAACGTTAGTTATCCGATTGTGCCGCCGTTATTGCCAGAAACAGAAATTTGGTCGAGGGATCTTACAAACTACTGGGGTGTTCGTACATAACACTGTCCGTGGAATTCAGGTTGTCCGCGTTAGGCAGGTTCCTTCGTATTGTTGAGCATGTGTAAAGGTAGAGATACTATAAGTAACGCCGAACTGCCTAGAGGAATGTGAGTAATGGTTCCGCCGCTCTTAGTTCTCGAGAAACCCGGGATCTTGAAAGAATTATAGAGAGCCAACATTTAAAAACCGCTAGGGACAATTGTAGAAAAAGACGATGAACATGGGAATCGTTCTATAACCGGAAGGTAGTATAGTAATAAACGTTTGTAAAAACTTACGAACGTTCTATTAATATACTACCTTCACTTTAGGTTTGATCTTCTTTTCTTCGGTAGCGTTACATTGGGAGAGGATCTGATCTGAAAGAGAAGAGAATGTTGTAACGAAAATTCTATGTATTGCCGACTTTTAAGTGGCCTATGGCAACCTTCCTATGAAAATCTGTTGACGTGCCTTGAATGGCGAAAAAACGTCTTTTTTTATACGGACGGCTGGTTAATTAGCTCAGCATCATAGGACAGTGAGTAACTTTTAATCAATCACTGAAAGGAAATTCGTTTCCTTTCTCTCTCAGAAACAAAAGAATTGTACATCCTTTTGTGAAAATTATCAAAGATGAATTAAATGTTTTTCTAATCTAATTTAAACGTTTTTTTAACACTAATTTTTGTAAAATAATTAATCTCCCTAAACCTTGATTTTCACAAATGAAAAGTATGATTAAAAATTACAGCTCAGCATTGTGACGATTCCACAATAAATACTTTTATTCAAACACGTTTTATATTAAGTCTTTCAGACGTTAACGTTAGCAACATCACTTGCACGTACAACCTGTCTATCACGGATCACTTCTCAAATATTAATAATAGACCGGTATTTATTAGTAACCGTTGACCATTCTCTTTTCCAAAAGGAGGTCAACGACAACTTTAAATCGAATTATTTCGATCCGCTTCCGCAACGGTTGTTTTTCTACCCGATCAGCGATATAGTAGCATTTCAATAGGAAAATTACAAAATACGATGGTACTGGTGATACAGGAAAGCACAGAATACGTTTCAAGCAGTTTTTGACGGTACCGATTTGAAATATTTGGTCCGTTTTATGGGAAATGTGATTGGTTGGCTGATTGGCATTTGATATTCGACTGCGAATGGTACAGTTTGTTAAAGTTAATATTAGGGTAAAATTGATATCGTAAATATTTCTATTTCAATTGCTTACTACTCGATCGATTAAATTTCGTATCATCCAAGTATCGCGATAATCGTGACAATAGTGGACTGAAATAAACAAACTCTTTTTATAATCTTCGTTTTAATGTTCGTTATATTGTAGTATTTCATTTATATAACTACAAAGGTTATTTTACGTAAGGGTTTGTCACACCGAGAACCGAACATAACACATTTGAAAAATTCTTTACTTTTCTACAGTACATAATTTAAAGAGTTTTTAAAATGTGTTAGGTTAGTTACTCGGTGTGATGAACTCTTACGTAAGATAACCTTTGTTAATATAAATCAAATACTATAATATAATAAAATGAAAAAATTAGATGTATGAAATAATGCGATCATCTTAATATTTGTTGTTATCTTTCACCCAGGGACCACTCGGTATACATATGTATGTTAATTTATATATGAATTAACAAATTAAATTACTGGCTCGACAGAATCTGAAGGTACTCGCTGTACCATTATATTTTAAATTGCTAAATTCAATTTTCTATTGGTTTTAGATACGAAAACAGCAGACAGCTGATGTTCATTAAACGAATGAAGTCATTCAAAATGTAATAAATGTTCGAGATGTAGACTACAGACGTGTACTTTGTCTAGCGCAGAAGTTCACCATCAGATTTCCAGCATCTGTTACTCGATGTACAGCTCGAGAAATTACCATTAATTTTGGGGAAGTTAAAAAAATGTACGTTTAGTATATAAAAAACAATAATTAGTACATGAACACATCAATAGAAAATAAATAAACAAATTGATTAACTGGTTAATTAAAATGAAATGAATTGTGAATGGTTGATTTCTGGCATTACTCTGCTGAAGTTTAGGTGGCAAGTAGCCAAGAAAGCAGATCGTCTGAAATGCATGACGTTATTTTATACATTATTTTATTTGTAAGTGAAATAATGTACAAAACTATTGATGAAACTCAACAGGTTTTCTCTGTAATAAAAGGAATATTTTCTTCGTTTAAAGTCATAAATTCTTCAATAAAAATAAAGCGATTCGTTGTAATTGCAAATAAATTCCAAACGTACAGATGTTTAGAATTCTATTGAATTGTAAACAAAAATTTATGATTATTGCGCACATTCGTTTGTCTCTGTGTGTATCGATATTCTTTAACATTACTTTATACAACTTTATAAATGAGCCAAACAAATAAGCGACTATTGCCATTTTGTCTGTTTTTTTTTCTTCAAGATAATAGAAAAATTAATAAAATATCGGCTGATTCTATTATAGTTATAAAACTAACAAGAGAAAGACACAAAAGTCACTTAACCTATACGTATACAGCATGGAAAGTACAGTTTCTTCCTGGCTGAATACTTTAATATTTAATCGATTCATTCGTCAAAGCCTGTTTTGAATTTCCACGTAATATTTCAGAATATACTTACAGAAATTAGTACTTATTTTTCATGCAATACAACTTCTTAATTGACAATGTTTTTCCATTTTACACATGGACCTATATAGCAACGGTCATTTTTACAGAGGGATGGAGGAAATTCGCGCTATAGTTTAGCGAATGCCGACAAATTAGAAATGTCTACGTTGATTGCCCTACAAATTTAAGAAATAACTGGCCTGTGAAAGACTTTTGTTGCTATCTCGTAAAGTTACGTTAAGAATGGTTGCTATGGAACATTGCATGTTCCCATGTGTATTAAATAAGACACTTAACGGTATCTGTTATTAAACAGACATAAGATATTATTTATAATTAAGTCACATATGCTTAATAAACCGCTACTTGAATTGTTTATTTATTGTTAAACTGACTGTATATTCAACTTTTTCTTTATCTGAACTCTTTCTGTTACATTATCTAATTATACGTTATTTATCTATATATATAATCGAGATGGGTTGATACTAATAATAATAAGCGCAGAGTCCAAATAATTAGCAGTTGAAAGTTGAAATTTGGTACATAGTTAGGGAACGTCATGAGAATGTACAGTACAATAAACAGAGATTTTTGAAAATATTTTCCAGCAGTAAAAGGGGACAGGTGAAGGCTCGCCGTGAAAAACTTGGCATCTGCTGCACTACTTTAAATACGGTTTCTTGCATTTTTGCGGAAAATCGAACATATTTTTAGTCCCATCCGGAAATCCTCCAATTGTTCTCAAAAAAAGAAAGACCTAATTCTTGCATTCGGTGAAAACGGATAAGATTGTCTGTAATTTAACAACCTTAATTCTCGCTATCGTTACTTTTTTCCCGAGTAATGCCTGGCTCTCTGTTAGTTAATATACAAAATATTTTAAACAGAGACGCCTACTAGTGGCCGAGGGCATAAAAACACTGGCTACGTGGAATATTTAGGAATATCTTTACGTTTGTAACACCTAAATAGGGACAGTCTCCCATAGAATATCCTCCCGAAAGAATCATTTTGGCACATCGCCACGTGTAGCCTTGCCATATGCAAACGAACCAAATCGACAATGATGTTTGTTTGTTTCCTTTTATGCTAATTTTCAAAATAAATACAACCTGAGTCATGTTTATAATAATTTGTTACGAATTTAAAACGAACTTTATAGTTGTGTTCAGATATTTCTTTATCGTGTAAACGACAGTTGTATGTTATTTATCCTGCAGATGATATATGAATGCACATTGAGGTAAAGTTAAATTTTTACGTCTTATTTCTGTTTCTGGCAATAACGGCGGCACAATCGGATAACTAACGTTTAAATTCTGGAAAGGTCTAACTCTTTTAACCATATATGGCAACAACATCGATATTCGTTCACGTCATTCATGAGATGTTGGGACTCTTCTTATTTCATAGTTTTTCCCATTTGATAGCTTTCCATCATTAATAATCACACGTCTAATTTTGGTTCTCCGTAAATTTCATACATCGTAACAATCGTTGACTCGTAACGATATTCGATGGCCGTTATCTATCGGTCACGAGGTCGACGGAAAGACCATGTGGTAGTAAAACAAGTGGGTTTTTTCCACTTTCCTATCACCTGCGTACTAACTTAATTAATTCGAGAATAAACTCGATCAAGAAGATTTCCCTACGTTTCACAAGCACAAGAAAGTGCAGTCAATCAGACACTGGGCTGCTTTTCATCCTTTGTGTATTTCGTTATTAGTTGATACGCGTTTCGCGCTCACAATCTTTTTAGTCAACCATTTTTAGAATGTACATAGTTACTACATAGAATTAAATTGTTCAGATGACATATATGATTACAAAGAACATACCTTCTGATCTGTATTTTACATTAGCCAGTTCGGAGTGATGTTCGAACATAGTCTCTTAAAATGGATGTATGCATGATTACATATTTTCCCCTTTCTATTCATTCTGCCGTTTAATAAATTATACAAAGTTTCGACATTGTATTAAGCGTATAAATTAATATTTCAAACGACAACAACTAAAACATTTCTGGAGCTGCACTTTCCTCAACAACAACAGGCACCCCAACTAAAACATTCCAACTAATTTCAACTTGTTTTTCATATCGTGGTTGCATCGGCTATCATTCAGAACGCGTTATGGCTTTTCTTAATCACCACAATGCGTAGTGGTGAAATATCGTGAGAGCCACGACGCGAATTTCGCTTCGTCGTCGTTTTTTTCTCTCATTGAGCGTTTTCGTTCTTTGAGCCTAACATATATATGGATAAATACAATTTATCTATATATATGTTAGACTAATAAATAAACTTATTTATTTAGTTTTTGTGAGCCACTAAAGTTATGGCTCAAAACGTTACTAATTTTGCTCTTTGACTCACAAATAAAACTATGAAGTTAAAAACTATCCCGTTCTCTATTTCCCAAATGAACCAATGCTTCTGACTTATTCTGATTTATTCTACATAAATCTGCAACACTTAATAAAGAATTTCTTGAAAACATATGAATATGTTCTCAAGATCCTTTGTCAATACTTAGCAACATATTTCATACATGCAGACTTTAAATCTCCGTATTTATTCATATTTGACATAAACGTTTTTCTAATCGTTACGACTTGAATTCCTTCTGGAAATAGAGAAATTTGAGAAATGCGTTCTCTCTGTTTAATGGCTCATTAATGTTGTTATAATTGGTGGGAACAGATGGATCGAGCATGCAGAATTCACGTGTACACGTTGTACCTGTACGCATTGGCTGTATATAAATATCGACTTTTGCTCGTGGTAATTCATTCCGAACTCGATTAGATACTGTCGAAGATGAACTCGTTGTTGATGATCACTGCTTGTTGTCTCCTGATCGGTGACTATGAACTTATAATTGACTAAATTACTTGTTAATTTTATAACCGGCATAATTTAGTATCGTTATAATCTATCGAAAATTTATAAAATACGAGTTATATTTATTGAATTATATAAAATTTATTGTGGAAATGAGAACACTCGCAGATGATAGCTTATTCTTTCATACGTGACTTGAATCGGAAATCATTTACAGAAATGTCGGTTTGAAAAGTTATAAAAATGTGCACAAACTTATTCTAGTATTTTAGAAATTGGAACGGTGTGAATTAAATTGTTAGAAATGACATAAATCCTATTAAAGTTGAATTATTAACGTATTATGAGATCTGTATTCGATTAATGCATGGCAGTGCAAAACAAAGGGATATTTTTCAGGCGGTACTTGTAGAAGTTACTAATTTCTGATCTCTATTGCTGTAATTCTTTAATCTCCAATTCAGTGTTAGACATGTAAAGTAAACCGGTATAACTCTTCACGGTAGCAAGTTGCTAAGACACAACACTAGTATCAACTATTAGTGTTTAATGATCTTATTCACTCGGCTAGTGATAATTTCTTTATTTAATTACGAATATGTAGATCTGACTAAAGGAGTGACAAGTTTCTTTAGTTCAGTGATTGTCATTCGAATTATAGAACTCTCTAAAGTATTTTCAATTACTTGTCTGTGTTGAGTTGTCAGATGAGAGTTAATAAAATAAAAACCTAAATTCGGATTTACAAAAGATTCTGTCTTTAAGATTTTCATTATAATGTCGTTTTCCTGGCTAGATAAGTCGCCGATAATTACAAGGGCACGAATTGCACATCATCTCCCTAGTGTTTAAAATAGCACATTTATAACTAGCACTTTTTTTAGTTTTTATGATTCATGTGGTATATTAATAATAATGTACGTTTTTTGATACATTTTGAGTGCAAAGCGTAAAATAATTCAATTTTATTACACTAACAAGACTTACTTTTTACGGTTAAACAAGAGCATTTCTTTGTATTTGTTACAGGAACCGTGTGGGCAAAGGACGGTTATCTGGTGAAGAAGAGCGACGGCTGCAAATACGGTTGCGTAATGTTGATTGGAGACAGTAATTGCGATATGGAATGCAAAGCGCCGAACCAAGGTGGTCAAAAAGGATGGTGCTACGCCTTTGGGTGCTGGTGCACAGGAATGCCCGAAAGTACACAGGTTTATCCCCTTCCTGGTAAATCATGCGGCAAAAAATAAAGGCAACGCCTTTTTATTGTCCACCAACGGAAATATTGTAACTTTTCTTAATTGCAATTAAGTGAAATAAAATGTAATACCTTCATCTGAAATATCTTTGTTATGTGATATACAGAATACTGAAGTATAATGAAATATTTAAGTTTTAATAAAAAAAAGCAATATTCTAAGTTTATTTTTCTATCGCTGAACCTACACTTTCAAATTTGCTAGGCTTATTCTATTTTCATTTGCTCGATGATAATGATAATTCCAAAAGGCGCGACATAATTAATGTGTGTCTAATGTATATACTCAACAAAACGCTCTCCTTAACAAATCGGGATAATTAAGTGCAATTATTAATGATTATCTTATTGAGTAATCTGGTACTAGTCGTAAGCGTTAGGCGCCATCTCTTATCAAATTTAATAATTACAATGCTTACTAATTATTTTAAAATATTCTGGAAGAAGAACTTAAGCGAAAGTTTCGAGTTCGTGATTTCCTCCGGGTCGAATCTTTAATCGAATTCTTTGAATTTCTACGTTGCTAAAACTTCGTAGAATATTAACGAATTCTATTTTCTAAATTTTCAAGCGTACATTCACAAAGAAATTGTACAAGATTCAAACGCACATAAAGTGTTCGTTCCATCTACTTCTTTGGAGAGGTTTTTTTAAAGATTTCCTCAGATATTTTTAATTCCATGTACTAGAAATTGCGTACGTAACTAAAAAGAGTTCGCAGTAAAGCGGCATTAATTACTCGTGTTATTTACATAAGATTGCATTTTATTCGCCATTTTGCATTGGGTGCGAGTACCCGACAATTGTGCGAGTGCGAACAAAAAGGAATGAACTGCGCTGATCATCTGAAGGAAATTTAAATAGTTGATTAATTTACATAAACTTTTAAATATTTACGATAATCGTCATCACTTACTCTAATTTCATTTACGGCCATGAGCTTCTAGCCTATGTCGCTCCGAGGTAAAGTTAGTCGTAATTGTCACGTAATAGTAGTGGTATGAAACTACTACTACACTACCACCTTATCAAGAATGGCACAAACGGAGGGATCAGTAATTAATTGGAGTGAAGCCAAAGTTATCAAACAAGTACGCTTACCATCGTTAGCATTAACCATGTAAAAATTTGAAATATACAGATCAGGGACAACAGGTAAATGTTTGAACTATAAAGACGCAACGAATTTGCGAACTGCGTGGAAATTAGTGATTGACAAACACCCCATTTAATCAAGCATACAGCATATTATCATCCCGTATAGAATATAGATATATATTATGTCAGCTTACATCTTTTATTATTTAGCGGATCAATATGTTTATTTAATTAATTTTATTAATGTTTTTATTATTGTTTATATTTTATATTTTACATGGAATGTTCCAACGGTTTTTTAAGATTTGAAATATCTTGCGCATATACATTCGATCCTGCACGAGATAACATTCCAAAAGAAAAATTGTTTGAAGATGACCTGTGGAACAGGTGGAAAACGTTTGCATTATTAAATTAATAATTTCTCAGAGGTATAAGGTGTCTGAGTAGTTAAGTTGTATGAAATTATAATGGTCGTTACGCGGAAAATAATGCCTTCTGGAATGTTTTTTAACAATAATTGGCCCTATTCATGCGTTACAGACGTGGAGAAAACTCACGTGGCCAGCCCGTCTAAGCGAGGCGCGAACCCACGACCGAAATCCCAGTGTTCACAGACTGGAATTGCTTGGCCACTGGTGGGCCATTGGAGATCTTTTGAATCTGTTCATGAAATTCGGCATTTGGTGCAGATAAGTTCAAAATTCTTTCAGAATAATAAATGTAATTATGAATAAACACTTATCACAGATTTTGAAACAATATTAATGTTACAACAATAAACAATAAAACAAAATATCTTACCATTATCTTAAAATTTAGAGAAATGTGCACCTTCGAAGATCGGTTTATTTCATTAAAATTGCTATAAATCTGAGGTAAAAAGTCTCATTATTTTTAATTTCAATGAATAATATTTTAAAATTGCAAAAGTGTCATTTTACTTGTAAAATTTCCATGAAAATAAACATGTCCAACAATCAAACGTCTCCTTAATACTTGCTTATAATGTTACATCAAATTCAATTTATCTTTTGCAATAATATGGCAATTACAATAAATTACAAAAAAATTCAAATTTAGAAAAAGAACCTTTCTTTAATTGTATTTACTCTTATTAATTATAATAAATCTCACAAGAAGATGCGTAATTTCCCGGCAACATTTGGTGGCATCATCTTTTATGATATTTTACTTAGAACTTTTAATTGTTATAAAAAGGATAAAAGCAATTATAAACAATTGTAAATGCTAATAAGTAGTAAATTAGCCGTTTTTCTAAGCATAAATGTTTAATAGTTATTATAATTTAATATCAAATTAATTTACATCAACATTTAATTTATTAGAATTTAATGTTAATAAAGGTCTTAGTCAAATCAACACATACTTACTGCAGTAAAATTGCAAAGAGAGAAAGCAAATAACAAACAGACAGTAAGTAGTACTACAGCTATAATCATAATTGCCATAAGAAGAAGCCAATCCAGACCCACGTATAAAGGAGCCGATACAAAGAGAGGAGGAAAATACAGGTAGAATGCATAAATCGCTGCTAGATATAAATCTCCTGTTTCGTTGTTATATTGAATACAGAACTCATTGAACTACAATTATTTCCTCCATGAGAAGGTATATTCCTTGAAAAGGTGAAAGTTACTTTCTGGCTCAGATGTCGTAGTCTCACGTGTATTATATAATATAACGTCTCGATAGATAACAATATAAAGAATATTTGAGTCTTGCAAATATTACAATTAGTATTATATTATATTTACCTCACAGAAGGCGATTTCCCCAACTGATTTGTCAGTAAAGGCGAGAATATACGACGATATCGAAATACATTACGGCGGTAATTGTGCTAAAAAAATGCCAAACAACAGAATATCAGAAATAAATTTTCGATCCACTCATTTGTGTGACTGCAAGAATAAATGCAGTATTTTCGTTTGGTAAGTTCAATTTTCTGTTTTCACATAGCTGAATTGAAAGCTGTAAAACAATAGAAACAATGCCATAACGAATGAAACCGATTGTTTCTGCTAGGGAAACACGAATATCCACTACTACCAACAACAACACACTTTTTTTTTTTTGATGGTTGTGGAGGAAAATAATAACAGATAGAACCACGAAGGTTTTTTATAACACTGACGTAAAAACTTCACTCCCACGCTCAACACGTAAAAAATAAGCTCCAAATCGAGTTTCAGGGCGGACATTGCACAGAAGACTAAACGACTAAAGCTTCTGTTTCACGGCTTATCTCGCCATCTTTTGGGAGTGTACTGTTGTGTTGGATATTTCCTGATGTTATATTTGTATTTTTTGAGTCTTTCTTCCAAATTTTTTATTATATATAACAGATCTGAAAAAGAAAAATTACAGATACTTATATGTTTTCTAGAAAACTTATCCAAAATTTCTCAAGTAAATTTCTTGTTTAATTTTCGCATATTTATGTTGTCAATTTTGAAATTAAATAGTTTCAGAATGTACAATTGCAACTGTACTGTCTCTTTAAAGAGGAATAATTAGCTGTGGATTATTCGCTATTAGATGTGAAAAGATCACACTATACAGGAAGTTCTCTTTGTACAATCCTATAACAGCAGAAGGAAATGAGCATATTTCAGCTAGTAGCAGTAGCATTTGATTTGAAATCACTTTAATATTTATTGTTATGAAACATATAAATAATGTCTATTTGATTGCAAGGAGTTGCACAACTTTACCGGCTTTTAAAAAATAACGTTTACGGTATATTTTTAATTATAATAAATCAGATTGTGTGGGGCGCCATTTATTATGAAATTTTGTTATAAAAATCGTTTTACATTTTTAATTATTATAAAATGCCAATAAGGAAATTCGGCCGATAGTGCTGAGTTTCATCGAAAATTGTAAATGCTAATAACATTGTCATTAAGTCCGAGATATGACATATGACATTCCCGTATCTCTCCACCCTCTCCACCTTTTTCAACCAAACTTTAACAGCATAAATGCTCCTTTTACACAACCTGCCATTGTTAAATCTAACTAAATCTACAATTTGTTAATTCTTAGAAGGACAGAAAAAAACGATCGATTGTATATTGCACAATTATTGGTTGTACTGTTCCTATTATTAGAAACTTTTCTGAAAAATACCAAGTGTCAATGAAGTGTTTTTTTTTTTGTTAACTGATATCTTCCGCTTACTCGTGATTTAAAAAAGTTTAAAAACATTCGTTCTGCTTTGGTGTATTGTTCCAAATGTGTTTTACGAAAATAAGGGTGAAAAGGCCATAATCATTCTTTAGGAATAGTAGACATGACACAAGAAAGTATGTAAGGAATAAATGTACTTTAAGTGTGAAATATTACAAAATACATATAATGAACATTATTTTTAATTGTCTACATGGGCTTTACTAATTATTATAACTTTACGCTTGTGTTAAGACTTGACACAAGATGAGAATTAGTTCAGAAAAAACAAATTGTTTTATTATATCACCTGCAGTAATTTTCTCTGTTAATACAGCTGATATAATAAAGAAAATTCGTTTTTTTCTGAACTAATAATCATTTTTGTGTCAAGTCTTAACACCAGTGTAAACAGCTAATAATAAGTAAAGTTCATGTAAACAATTAAAAATAACGTTAGAAATAAGGACAATAAGGCAATTATAATTAGATATAATAAACATTCGAATTATATTTTGTTTGTTTTAAGTTCGAGGAACATAAATGAAACTGGTGATATTTAAGACACCAAACTTAAATAATTGCGAAAATACAATAAAAAAAAAAAACACCATTTATAGTTTTATTTACTTTTATTTATATCTTATAAAGTATTTACAATACTTAATATGAATTTTTAAGAAAATAACTAAAATATATTATTGTTATTTTAATCAAGTGTAGTAATGCCTACACTGAAAATTGTACGCATTTCCAATCTGCATACAATCTTCTTTCAAAAAAATATAACATTTTCAGTTGCAAGCATGGAAAAAGTAAATTTCCAAGCCTGCGAAGACCATGTCTGAATACGTCCACGCATCTCGTTACGCCCTGAAAAGAGATTTAAGAAGATTTTTATAAATCAAGATAATAAAAGTCTTTTTAATATATTTTGTACATCATTGGTGAAATGGAATCTAAAATTTCAGTTATTTAAATATAAACAAAAATACTTTCTCACTTTTTTCTGTGTTTTTGGCACGGATGTCTCTTCGACTAAACATTCAGAGCCACCATATTTCATTTCTTTCACGCCAGTTTTATTTAAGATTTCGATAATAATTTTTTCGTCTTTCTTATGATTTCCTAAAAAACAATGATATGATTTAAAAACAAGTCATTTATTCATTATAAATTTTGATGTCGTCATCACGTATACACACGATATTAAACAAAAATAAAATAAAACAGACTGAAGGATTTCATTTGTAACGATGACCACACAATTTTACAAGTGTTTTTTTTTTACATTAACGGATTATCGGTGTACTTCGTATATGCAAAGAAATCTTCTCGACAATATTACTTCTTTACTAAAATTTAAGTAAATAATCTTATATTGATAACAAGAAGTCCTTCTGTTCGTATATTTTCATGCGTAAAAATTAATTTTTAAAATGCAAATTGATTTTTAAATTACGCCAATAAATATTAGACAAAGTTATCAATTATAATGTGTGTTGAGATATTATATTTCATGTCAATGTTAACGAGACTTAAATAAAAGTTGATAAAGATTAACAAATCAATGGCCCTTGAGTTATATTATTAGTGTTTTTTAATTTTTTATGAGTGTTTTGTTGCAAGATTTAAATTAGTTCAATCGGTAATAAATTCTTGTTCATTAGAAAAATCTTTGTATACATTAAAGGAAGTTCTAAAAGAGTTACTTCAACTTGAATTTTTCATGAATATAATAATCAATTAGAGCAAATATACTCAAAAGACAAAAGACTAAAGTGCAAATAATATCATGCAAGGCGAATGAAAATGTTGACTTATACATAGAGAAAATCAAATATAAAATATCAAATATTTGTGATCTTACCTTCAAATATTTCTAATCCGATTTTATCTCCTACGGCGTTTTTATTCATATTTGAAACTTCTATATTTTCCTTTAATTGCATGTCGACAATTTCATTTTTCGATACTTCTTGACTTGTATCAGATGACTCTTTAATTAAATTTTCTTCAATTATTTTTCTACAATTATCCATCGGAGATAAATCGTCTGCAAGGTGTTCGTCATTTTCCGCAGGTAATTCGTCACAAATGTCGTACGTTTCTGTTTTTAGATTAGATTTGTGTGACTCAAAATAAAGACGAATCGACGTGCAGCTGGTTAATACAACTTCACGTGTTTCGTGAACAGGCGAATAATCTTGAACCATTATAGTGTTTTCATTTGTAGCACAATCGTCAAATAGTTTCTTTCCGTTTACGGTATCAGCAACTTTATCTTCAATCGACATCGCATCTGGTTCAATGCTATAATTGCTTTCGGACAGAACATCTTCATAATCAAGCTCGTTCTCTTCATGTATTATATCACATACCAACGAATTATCTTCCAGCTCCATAAACGCTTTAAATATCGGTCGTAGTGTAAAACCGCTATGTACAATCGATGTGATTTGTGCTGGAGACAATAGACGTTTTGGGACGTTCTCCTGAAAAATAAGATTTCGAATTATTATTTCAACATTAAATGAACTTGAACCAAATAAACGCTAAACAGTTTATTGTAAAATAATAGCCGAATTGCTAAGAGAATTTTCTGTGATAACACATTCATAAGCATGTATTTCTACAAATACATAGTAAATATTGAACAGAAGATGGTGGTTACTGGAGTATACATAGTAAATAACTTTTTTGAACATAACAGCAGGGGACTACAATGTATTTCGGACAATACTGTTACTAATGATATACATTTTTAACACGTAATCTGTAAAGCTGTCGACTGCTAACAGCGGGATTTAAGTATTTTATTAGATATGGTTTTTTTAGTATTTTATTATTTTAAATTAATGATTCTATTAGCTTATGGATGTTTGTATGAGTCTTGTAGAAAAAAACTTATAAACCTATAAATTTCCACTGTCATCCATCTGGCTATCTGTTCTTCCTTAATTTCGAGAATAGTGTGTTTTTTTTTCTTTCTTTTAACTCTTTCCGCCCTGTGGGCACTAAGAGGGCCTCTTTTAGTAAGCCCATTACGGGTTCGGCCAGCCCACAATGGGGCGACCGGGTGGTGAGGGACGGGGCCCGACATATCCGAACGGACCACCCCCCGAAAAATTCCTGGGGATTATTCGACCCGTTCGGATTCGATCCCGAGTCCCCCAGAGCGGTGGGCTGCCACCTTGACCGCTCGGCCATCCGGCCGTCGAGAACAGTGTGTTATATAGATGAAAGCCGAGATTAGGTATAGAAAGTGCAGTGGCATGAGGTTCCTGTTAGCTCTATTATAACTTTCGGTTTGGACCGAAAGCCATGAGATTTTAATTAAAATATTTCTCTAAACACAGTTACAATAAACATATTTTGAGTAATCCTTAATACTAAAATAACGTTGTGTTTATCAATATTCAATGTTTACATGATATCAGACATAAAAAGTTTCTGAAAAATTTAATTTAATTTAAACTTACACTTGGAGACTCTTCTGTAGCATCCAATTTACTAAAAGTATCTTTATTTTTGCTGTTTGTAATTGTATTTTCAGACACTTTTCCATGTTTTTCATTTGTCAGATCTTTCTCTTCACGACTACCACATTTTGTAGAACTGTTATCTCCCATATCAGTTGTAGACATTTCACTTTGATTAGAGTCTTTTATTAGAAACTCACAACCTACAGTAAAACAAAACGTGAAAAGTGATTCACTAAAACATAGTTAAGAAAATACAAGTTTTATATATGCATTAAAATAGAATAAATTTAAAAAAGATTACAATCGTATCTATGCAATAAATATATGAAGTCAGTATTCTTCAAAAATGTTTCGGAGTTAACGAAATTTTCAGAATATCCAAGTCTTTTTGTGTGTTTTTTTTCTATTTCTCGAAAGTAATTTGTCAAAATTTTTTGTATAAAGTATATTTATCAGTGAGAGACGATCTATGAATATAATTTTACGTAACTAAAACGGGGGGTCAACACTTTGCTTATAATTTCCCATAAAGAGAAATAAGAAGAAAATAGTCGTGAAACAGTTGTTTATTTAATACTGGTATACGCCGCAATCGTCATACATACGGCTATACGATTATTTAATGTCTGTTCCTTACATATTTTATTTATAAATCAAATCTGAATTTCTGTCTTTATTATACGTTGAAATCAAATGTATAATTTACTGTTTATATATTTTAAATCAAAACGTTAATTTTATAAAATTTAAATCAATGGGAAGTTCAATGAATAAATTTTCTGCGATCCATAATCTCTGTAGAAAGACTTTATTCCAATAATGAATGAGGTTGTGATTTTCTGTTAGATAAATACTGTGATTTCCTAAATTATAACAAGTAATATTGATAAACAATATATGATTTAGAAAACGGAATAAATATACGATAACATTTTGAACGATGACGAAAAATGCTGGAACGTTAAAAGAATTAAATTAGAAATTCTATAGATTAAACACTGCAACTATAATGTTTAGTCTATAATTACACTTTAACTTTCCTATAAATCTGCTCAAACGCCTAACTCCAAAGTCAAAACTTATTGTTAGCCAACCTATCTGAACGCTCATGGATTTCTCGATACTTATATCTTTCTGACACTTCTGCTATCGATTTATCAAATAAATAAACTGTTTGTTTTTGTCATTTCCAGTATTTGTTTATAATTTTGATGGAAACACAGCTTTTCCGTCAACAAATGTCACCTCACGTCACCGACATTAATATATTTCTATCGAATTCTTAGGAACATAATGTTCATAAAAATTACCTTTTTGTTGTTGATGAATAGTTTCTGATGAAGAATGGTTAAGTTCTACTGAATTTAAACAAGAAAGAGCTACCGATTCATCTTTGAGAGATTCCTTTCGTTCCTCGTCTTCGGGAAAAACAGATGGCATCTTTGCATTTTCAAATAACTCTGGCTCCATACAATATTCCAGCATTTGCGTTGCCAGTGAGGACAGCTGGAGTTCTGCCAGCGATTCAGACTCGCTTATTTCCGTACGTAGCGTATTTTCAGTTACATCTGGTTGAGATACACAATTAATAATTTCTGGGGCAGGCCAATGTTCGTTTAAATTTGAGTGAGACCTGTTTCCAAAATTTTCTGTAGCCGGCCATTGTTTATGTAAATCCGGTTGGGGCCCATATCCAACATTTTCTGAGCATGGCCTATGTTTATGTATATCTTCATGTGGCCCATATCCATAGATATTTTCATACAACCCATAATCAGAATATTCTGTAGGTGGCCACTGTTGATTTATATCTGGTTGCGGCCCAAGCCCAACATTTACTGAGCCATGATCATATGTATTTTCATGTGGCCCATATTCATATGTATGAAAATATATATGAATACCATAATACTTTGGAGCCGGCCACTGTTGACTTATATCTGGTTGTTGTTCAAACACAATATTTACTGTGTCTGGTTCATGTTCATATATGTTTTCATACGACCTATAACCATAATACTCTGAAGCCGACCACTGTTGGTTTATATCTGGTTGCGGCCCAAATCCGACATTTTTAAAGTCTGGCCCATGTTCTTATATATTTTCATGCGGCCCATATCCATACGTATTTTCACACGGCTCATAACCATAATATTCTGGAGCCGCCCACTGTTGATTTATATCTAATTGTAGCCCAAACCCAACATTTACTGTGTCTGGCTCAGGTTCATATATATTTTCATATGCCGCATAACCATAATATTCTGGATCTTGCCACTGTTGTTTTACATCTTGTTGCGGCCCAAATCCGACATTTTCTGAGTCCTGTTCATGTTTATATATATTTCCATATGGTCCATATTCATAATTTTCTGGATTTGGCCCATGGTCATTTATATTTCGTTGTGACCCATTTCCGATATTATGTGGAGACGGACAATATCCCATTGTCTCTGTTTGTGGTGCATATTCGGTCATTTCAGGAGACGGCCAATAATTCGTTAATTCTGATTGTGGCCAGTATCCGTATTCACTCTCTTGAGGTTCGTACTGCTGGTATTCTGGCGGTATTCCACTTTCTGGGCATTCTGTATTCGGCCCATATTCAGGCATTCTTGACCATAATTCATACGGTACAAAAAATATTGTATACTGAAATAACAAGTAAGAAATTACACTATAAGAAAAATTTATTTAAAATTTGTATCTTAAGATTCTATTTGTAATAATCTAACAATACATGTCAGCAGACACCAGATTGCACAGAGGGATGACTATGTATTAAAGCTGGTAGCTCTGTGGGATCCGGAATCGAATCCGGACCGGTAGAAAAATTCCCAGAAATTTTTCGGGGGGTAATTGTCTGGATATGTTGGGCCCCGTCTCTTTACCACCCGGTTGCCTTATTGTGGCCTGGCCGAACCCATAAAGAGCTCACTAAAAGAGGTTCTGTTAGTTCCCACAAATAGAACAGAGTCCAAAGGCAGGCATACTCATAACATCCTGCCGAACATCAAGGAAAGGCTGGAAGATCTATGGTGGATGCCCACAGGCTTCACCCTTACTCAAGTGCTCTCTGGGCACGCTTTCTGTAACTCCTACCTTCATAGGATTAATAGGAGCCCTACTGACGAGTGCGATTGCGGGGAAGATCAGCAAACCGTTCTACACCTTATCTTTAATTGCCACAAATTCGCCGCTCTGCGGCAGGAGCTGGAATGTGTCTTTTATCATGAAAAGCCAAGTCATACCTTTGACCTCTACAACGTTACTCGGACTAAATCTACTTACCCGGAATTCTCAAGGCTTATTAACGCCATTTTTAAACGGACCTAAGTCACTGGGATAGGCCTCCCATGTGGCTCTGGTGGTGTGAGGCCACCTCTCGGTGTTTGTTCAACTGGAAACGCACCAATGTAGACATTGTATATACCTTTGTTTTGTTTACTTGTTTTATTTGTTGTATGGCATAAAGATTAATGCTAATAAAGGACGGGAAGCCCTCTGCAGTGCTAATGCGGAACAGAGGGGTATTCTGATCCCCGTAAGGGGAAATGATGATTTTCCTTAAAAAAAAAAAAAAAAAAAAAAAAAATAGAACAGAGTAAAAAAATGAAAGACAGCCAGATTTTCAGAGGGCGAAGTAGCAGTCTACAGCTCAGGAGATCCTTGGATCGGATCCAGACAGTTCGAAAAATTCCCAGTGTAGTTAATGCATTTTATAAAAACATTGCCCACTCTGTGGATTTTAAATCCCATTCGAAATGCATTTGTATAAAAATTTAAATAAATTATCAGAACTTTTCACTATAATCATTAAGTAATACTCAATTAAACTTATATAGAAATGTACGTTTTATTTTTCGTAGCCACAGTTAACAAGAGGTACTACTTCATATAGGAAGATGCATTTTGAAAATTGTTTCTCATTGTTAATTCTGATTTCTAAAGAAGTTCTAATTTAACATCACATTTATTAGAAAATTATTTGTATTTTTTTTGTTCTGTATTACAAAATTTAATCAAGAAATTTGAAAATGTCGGGAAGAAAGTATCGGGTATTAAAACACAATTTATAACTGCTCCTTTCTGTTAGCCGATGTTTTTAAAGTTATATGAAATGTATTGAAAATTATTAACTCCTTAAAGTATTTTGTTATTGTATTTCTGAATTCAGAGTATCACAGAAATCGTATTTAGTGCATGTTGATAATCAAATGTATTCTTGTTATGTTTTAACTACGTATAATACTTTTTACGTAGTTAAAATATAGCATGCATACATTAAATTTTTAAGTATAAAACTTTACTTCATGAAATAGCAAACAGCAAGTAGAATTCTCTTTCGTATGAAATATCTCGACAAAACATAAATCTCTATCAAATTTACACTCTGTCAAAAAATCTTAATA
Source organism: Centruroides vittatus (assembly GCF_030686945.1). NCBI lineage: Eukaryota > Metazoa > Arthropoda > Arachnida > Scorpiones > Buthidae > Centruroides > Centruroides vittatus. The sequence continues at coordinate 22,290 of NW_027121721.1, forward strand.
CTACTGTATTTGTAAAGTAAATTGGCACCAAATTGAAAGAAAAACGACAAAACTTAAGTTCTTCATATGGATTTTTTATATCTTTAGTTTTGAATTCATCGCCAAGCAATTTGAGTTTAGATTCAATTTAAATATTTATTTTACGTTTATCTAAGACATAAAGTAAAAGTTTCTATTACACTCACCTGATAAGCATACAAAACGTAATTGTCATATCCAAATAACAAATAAATTTCATTAGAAAAACACTGGTAATCTGTGAAAAAAACATTTTTTAAATTATCATTAACTTGTTTTTAATAAACTACTGGTATACTTCATTGTATTAATAAAACAATAAACTTTCACTAACGAAACCGCAAGTCACGATCAATTTCTTAATAAAAGCTGAAGTGTATTAATTTGCTGGTATTAATGGGTTCTATAAATAATGGCATTAATAATTAATTGTATTACTCAATAATTAAACATTTATATAAGCTTACTGATAGATACTGGTATGAGTCTAGAGGTGAGATCACAACTGATATTAATTCCATTCTCTTTCACATATAAGCATTTCTGAGATTTTAGATTATTATGCCATAGCCCATCTCACCCGTTATCATGGTGTGCATGAATTAGGTTTCCCCTCTTCCGAAACTAATTTGAAAACTTTTACATTGGTCTAAAAATATGTTCGATCGATTTTCCGCAAAAATAAAAAATTGCATATAAAACAGTACAATTCAAGCGTAGTTATTTTAGAGTAATTTTAAATTTCTCCCACTTTCCTGCAAGGGAAATTTCTAAAAATCCCACCTTAATGTGCCTTCCATGATTTGTATTAAATTTTAATTTTCAACTACTAACCCTTTAGGCTCTGCGATAATATGATTATTATTATTGTTGTTATAAATCCATTTTAATTATATATATAGATCTGTTATTCTAAAATATTTTTAATTTCAATATCAGAGAAAACTGCGAATGAAAATTAATTATTATAATGACTATTTCCATATTTGTCTATTTCACGCATCTTCACAAATGTATATAATAAAAAGTCCCGTTATTCCCCTTGAATTTAAGTGAGGATTTGATTAATAATGCAGATGTTATTAATGAAATTATACATCCCCTTAAAAGCTATTAATGTAGCAGCTATGCTAATCGTAATTGACTTTATAATCATTTTATTTATCTTTGAACCTTTTTTTTACATGTTAGGACAATAACATTGTTTATTATTGCATTATGGACACGCTGTAAACTAATTAGTAAAATTATACAAATAATCCGATAATTTAACTTACTTTCAGCATTCATTATCACAAGAGTATTTCGCTTTAAAAGAGATCGCATCCGACAACAATCGCTTCTAATTAACAATCGAATTTCACAATTGTTCAAATTATATTATTAGTTCTTTTTATTAATGCCGGGACGCCCCTAGCAGGGAACACAAAAGTCCACGTTTCTTGAGCAGTGTTCTCGAGGTTTTTTTTTTTTTTTTTATAGCGAAAAGGTCTCTGTAAACTTATATTTGCTATCATCTGACTGTATATTTCCAAGATAAATAAACATTTTGTTTTGTTTAGGACATGTCTGGTTTCGTTCAAGAACATCGTAATGTAGTGTTACAACGTCCATCGCAGCCGACAGAATACTTATTGCTATAAGTTACGGAGATTTAGTACAGCGAAAAGGAGTTCGAATAGGCATGATGAAAACGTTGAGTGAACTTACGGCTAATATTGATAAAATTGCGGTATATCTTTTGTGAAGTCTGCAATGACGACAGAGTTAGATCCACTGGTAAAAAGGAAGATTTCCCAGAACAAAGACGAATTTTCGTCTGAAGACCATTTCGTTGCCGACTTTGAAAGCAGATATATGCTGATGTAGACCAGGTTGAAGATGCTAATCAAAGACGTAGATATTGGAAGTGTCAGAGATTTTGCGGACAAGTCATCGGCAGATCAAAACTCACAGTATCGCTTGCCAAAGTTAGAATTAGTGAAGTTTCATGGTAACTACAGAGGGTGGCTGAGGTTTCGGAATCAGTTTAAAGGAATTTATGAAAATGAAAGTATTTCAGCGAAGAATAAATTTTCGTATTTGCTCCAGTCCACTAAGGAGAAATCCAAGGCACGCACATAATTCCCCAGAAATAATTTTCACATTTTATTTAGCAATTGTGCTTTTGTCTATATGATTTATCCACTTGTTTACATCCTATTTACTTCTTCGTATTATAATTTATAGTTTAGGAAATCGGTTATAAGTGATGCCAGTAAAAAAAGTAACCTTCTAACAACACAATAAAATCCCCGAAAATGTAAAAATATAAACAATAAATTTAAACAATATATTCACAATACATGCAGACTCCACAGGCATTCAAAGATGGGCACTATTCGGATATATTTATTTCTAGTTGAGTTTTATTTATATTTTTCTAATTCTTTTACGTTAAATCTTGCATAACGAAAGTATTAATTAGTGTAGGACATCACATTATTTTTATCTCTTGTTTGAAAGTAGAGTTAGATCCACATGCATAGAATACATCTATTGTATTTTGAATAGTTTGTATGACAAAATTTTATTTAAACTATGCAACATTGAATCTATCGTGACAAAGAAAGGGAACATTATATTTTTATTTGTAGATTGCTCTATCTCTACATTTTTTGTTTTCAGGATTAGTAAAATTGAAGAAAGCGTCGTTTATACAAGTTGTGATATATATGTTTATACAAGTTATACAAGTTGTGTTTCCGAAGCAGGAATACTAGTTACATTGGTCATGGTATTGTCTCTATTGTTGTACAGCTTTGAATTCAGCTAAATAAAAACAGAAAATTCTGTTTACAAACAAAAAACAGTGCATCTGAATGTGAAGTCACACAAATGAGAGGAATGAAAAATTTATTACTTTTATTTTCATCTTTGGAATTTTTCACCATAATCTCAGTCTTAATTTTCTCGATATTTTTGTATATCCAACATTGCGTAAGAATTGTATCTCGAATATTTTGTTTTTAATTTAAACTTATCATTGATAGTAATTTCAGAAAATTGCCTCGAAATAGGAAAATGCATTTCCTCTCAACTTAGACTTCAAACACAGACTTCGAAAACTTACAAAAAAAAGCCATCTTTAGGCTTGCACCTTGCAAATCTTCAAGAAAAGAGTTGCTTTTGATGACGCGAAGACAAAATAATTGAAAAGGATAAAGATTCCGACGATGGAGAGGGCATTTTCTGCAGTGCCAAACATTATTCTTCGAGTTGTCTATAAATAGGCAGTGGTCATGCATAAGCTATGTCTGAAATATCAAAGTAAACACAAATTTCGACATTGCTCGTGCTTTCTGTGAAACAAAAAATTATATTGATATTCATCAATTCTATAAGCAAACAACCAAACAAATTTATGACAAGCAATTGACCTTTGCCGTGAGATAATTAAAAAATTGAAATTGCCAAATATTATCTATAAAATGAGATGTTGCAAACAACCGACAAAATGAAATATGCTATTTACATAATATTCAATCACATAATGAGCACCATTTAGTATTATTGTTGGTATGTATGATTAAAATATTGTTCGATTAGTGAAATTCCAATAATGCATCGACAAAATGAAAGGAAAAAGTTTTGACTTTTAGAGACATTAATCTGTTAAACAGAAAAATTTAACACAAGAATTTAAAAACACGCACTGAAATAACACCACCCTGCTAAATACGCACAAATTCGAACAGTTATAGAATAGTGGCATCCACTCATCTACATATTATGCGTATACGTTATAAGTAACATATTTTAATAACCCGAACACTCACTTCCCAAAATCCATCCCATGGGTCCTCGTCCTGAAAAGCGGTTACGCTTTTTGATAGTTAATCGATGGGCGGCCGAATGGGCTTTTTTGCAAATAACCCTAAAAGTGAATCGAGCCTCCACACAAATTAATATCCATATATACAAATATACTGTATATCCGTATATATACAAAACTATCTCCGAAATTTTTCGCATTTCTTGACGTTTCGAAGTCCCCAGTCCAAAAACGTTAAAATCTTGAGGGTCATGTTTTGACCGATGGTCATACTTTTCTTCTGTTGTATATAACAGCCGGGAAAGTAAAATGTTCTATATTCATACACATTTTTATTTTACTAATTTCATAAACAACATATTCAGCGTTTATGTGTTAAAATGAATAAAATACATTTCGATTATAATACCTCGAGTATCCGTACAAACATTATAAGATACGAATCCTCATTACAAAACTTTCAGTTTTAAACATGCTTCGCATACTTGTATCAACGAACACCATTCGAAAATGCCTGGAAGAGTCGGGACTTTTCCGATAGACCACTCAACATAGGTAGTTCCGAGAATAATGGATGGTATTCGATTGATTCGTACAGTGTTTAGTGACGAATTCTGTTTCTCTCTGGGCAAAGACGATCATCCTATCTACGATCAGAGGAAATGTGATTATCACTCCAATCCGCTGCAGTAATTGATCGGCAGACGACCATAATATCTCAGGATACAGTTCGAGCAACTATCTCCTACTACAGAAGATTTCTTGAGAATTGCTACAAGGCATATTACGTTAATTCGTTGATAGCATTCGTCATTATATCAAAGTTTATTTGACCCACCTTTAAGTATTCTTCAAATAGGTTACAATTTCACGTGTTTAAATATATGCAATTTATCGATTTTCCGCATTGTTTACCCAAATACTGGTAATTTACGGTACAGTGACGTATCAAAAATTCGGATTCGGTGGTTGAAAACATTATTAACCCGTTAAATGGTAACTTAGTTTTTGATGCTCTTTAGTTTCATTTCTTGTAATCTCATATCATCTAAATTTGAATTAGTGTATTCGGAGTTTACAATGCTAAAAATGCTAATTTACACGTGTTCATTTTATAATCGGATTGTATCTGGCCCAATTGGGTCGATGCTTCATACTATATTTAGATTTTATACGTTAAACTATTTTATACACTAAACAATGTTTAACACATGCTTACTATTTATGCATCTTTATAAATATTTAACTTCAATTGCATATTATTCAATACCTAATTAAAGATTATTTTTTTGGTGAGAAAAAACTGATATTTTTATGTAGATGTTATACAGCTTATGTTGTTTATTGGCGCGTAATACTATACCATATACGTGTCTTCCCAATACCTGTATGGGAAACAGACTTTGTTTATTCACGTTTTCAAACTGCAATGAAAATACTTGAAAAATGAATCATCTGACGTTTTCTAGAAATACATTTGTTTTTCCTTTTATGTCTTCCTCTCAGCTTTCATATGCTGTTATATCCGATTAGACTTCTGATAAAGCGTTGATTTGACGACGTAGTTAGAATTCTTAACCAGAGTACCATCAATTTCTTGAGATGTATTATATCACTTCTTCAAATAGAGAATTTGATTTAGGGTGTTTTGGACCCAAATAGTGAAACCCAAAATAATTGTAATTCAAATTATGTATTTGGGAACTGATTTTGCAACAGAGCAAGTATGAAAATTTGAATTTTTCCGATTGAATTTTTAGCTGAATTCATTAGCGAGTGATTTGTTCAAGAATATGAAAATATTTGAAACTTGTTGATGAAAAAAATTTATTTTATAATAATCTTTTATTAAAATAAAATTGTCATTACATTTTGATGCACTCAGCATGAACTTTACATTATTCATTATGTACTTTTCAGACAATTCAACATTCAGATTTCTATAAAAGTTAATGTATATATTTGCAATAGTTCTTAAAGTGCTACAGAACATTTGTCTTAAAAATTCATTGCGTACATTTTAAAAAGAATTCGATTTTAAGGAGAGGTCTACACTAAAGCTTTTTTATAATTTGAATGCGGGTTGCAACTCTTGTTCGTCATAGAAAGAAAGATATATATGTTGCTTTATTTGTTGCTTTCTTGCTCTATGGAAACTTCGCAAATACCTGTCAGTCCCCAACGCAATGTATAGTGAAATACAGAAACTTGAACAAGAATCATCAGAACTACGTTGAAGAAATTGTGACCAAAAGAATTTGTACAAGGCAAAAACATAATCCTAAAATACAAATACCACATCAAAAAACAAACTAAACTAAAGAAAACAAGTATTAAATGCACTGTTTAAAAACAATTAGGGGAACATGTAAGTGCGGTTATTAAGAAGTGGCAAAGAATTCACCAATATCAGTAACTAGGCTGATCCTACGCCACACAGATGTACAACATTTTCAGCCATTCACGGATACACAATCTGCGAAAGTAAGTATAAAATCTAAAAAAAACTTATTCGATATTGGTGTGAAGGTGCACATGTTATTGCATATTGAACTACTGCCAAATATAAAATGCATATATTTTACATATTAAGATATATTTTACTGAATCTTACCTAAACTATAACATCTGAGTTTGTCATGTTATTGTTTAGACAGACTAAATCATGTCAGACTAACAACTGTTCGTCTGATATGATTTTCTATGCAAATATGACTTGTTTCCCCTAATTGTTTTGACCACTGTGCAGACTTACGTTATACGTCTCAACACTTTAATCCTCCGTAATAAGAAAATGTTCAGCGAGATCAACAGGATAACTTCTACCGTGAACAGACTGTTATACACAGTCAACATATGATGGCTTGTGATTAACGCTGCAATGTTTTTTATACGTAAAACGGTGGAAAGAAGCATCTAAAAAAGTTTTAAATCTAATTGATAAAAATATATTTTTACACACAATCACGAAACACACGAAGACACGGAAACAATACTTCCGTCATAAAGCAAAAGTGTAACTAACACAAATCACGTATCTTTTTTTTTCTCTATCTTATTATATTTATTTATTAACTTTAAGTAATTTGAACTAAACTCTGAATTGCGGTGCCATATTTCAATACTTACTTTGTAAATTCGAAAAACTGATCTAAACGAGTAGAAAACATAAAATTCCAATAATAATTGCATAAAATGATCAAAAGTGTCCATCTTGTAAACAGTTTAAAGTTAACCTCTTGACAAAATTCGCAAGATACGCTTAAAAAATGAATTCATACTATGCTTTTATATGCCAATGTGGTAGATTATGCAAATTGTTTTGTAATTTCTTTCCCAGATTAATGCTTAATTTTATATAGAATCGACTGTGAAACTTCCTGACATCAATATAAATATTATTTATTTATTATCTTATTTTAAAAAAAGTAACTTTTAAATAATTAACTTACAATAATTTTATAAAAATTCACTAGCAAGACCACAAATTAAGACTGTGTATCGAACGCTGACAACCAATTGCTTCAAATTCCTGTTAAAATGTTCACTGACATCAATTAAAACTAAACTTTCATTTCCCGACATACCACTCGTTTTATATTTCGAAAAATTCACGAATGAAAATTAAAAGCTTCTTCTAGACTTTTTCCCTCAGTTATAACAAACTTTGATGACGTAAAATCCAACTAGATTAGTTTCAAAACAATAATGAGTTCATCACTTAGTCTCATGTATCAATAGATAATCAATAAAATTATAAATACAGTAGAGAACCGAAAATCGGAATCAATTGGGGACTGGGGTTGTTCAGATTAGGGATTTGTTCCGATTACGGATTATGTACGAAAAAATACATTAACCTGTCCGATGTTCAAATTTTTCTCCGTTGCGTGTCGCTTCGTGTTGAATTTTTCTCCGTTGCGCGTCGCTTCGTGTTGAATTTTCGTTGATTTTAAACCTAACCAAAATATTTATAATAATAATCGATGCTATCGTATCGTTAAAAATTATTTCTGCATTTTGTACAAACAAAATAACTATATTGAAGAATATAAAAACATGAAAATTATACTTTAGAAGTAAATTTAGTATCAAAAACGTTCAATTCAGCACGACACAGTCCGACTGAAAATCGTGCCGATTACCGGCGATTCCGATTACGGGGGTTCCGATTTACGAGTCTCTACTGTATAGGATTTATTACAGGATTACATATCTTGAATCAACTATACTGAAAAATCACTAGTAGAATAGGTCATTGGCATGGAGTTTATCTCGTTTTCTTCACGTAAATGCACTTCAATATGGGCCGGTTTTTCATAGAATGTATTCCATGTCGAATGTATTCGATTTGAGGGCAATCTCAATTGAGTCCGCTATAGCAGAAAAGGTGTTGAGGCAGAAGTCATACTCTTCTTTCAGAGCTTTATGCCAGCAGAACTATGCCCGGCCACGTGTTTCCAGGAATGTTCAAGAGTTCGAGACATGACAGATACAGCTTGTTGAACATGTCTGGGACTGATCTGTCAGTTAATTAATTAACGTCCTCCAGCAGTGAGTAACAATAAACTACAGGCACACATACAAGCAATTCTTTAGAACGTCGTTCAAAGCCTTTTCAATTTATTGCCACGACCTATACCAGCTCTTAGAGTAGCTCACGGAGACTTTACAAAATACTGATTTTATCAAGTAATAACTGTTGTACTGTTCTGGAAAATGTAACCTCTTGGTGTACAGTGATATCAATAATGTATTGTATAACTTTTATTTAAATCAGATAATCTTTCGTGGTGTTGCAATTTTCACAAACACTAATGTATAATGTAGATTGCCAAATAGCGACATGCTCAAGTTGTCGGCCTACCGCTCTGTGGAATTAACAACGAATCCGAACGGGTCGAAAAACCACAGAAATTTTTCGGAATTGATCCATATTAGTTATGTCGAACCCGGTTACTCCCCCTGCAACACTATTGTGAGCCTGGCCGATTGGGCTCTGTGAAAAGGCCCTCATAATGTCCACAGAGCTGTATGAGGAAAACAATTCGCATACATCAACATCTTAGAAATATAAATTGAATAGTATGTCAGGAAATAAGTAACGTAAACAAAAGTTTTCACAGGAGTCTTAATTTGTATCTATGAAGTTTTGTGATTATTTTCTGCTAGAAAATTTTTGTAAAATTACTCTATAATTTTATTTTTAAAAACTTACTTTTTCAGAATATAGCATATTGTTGATTACTCGCTTAATATAAATTCCAAACATTTCTATCAATTCCAGGAAAATTATAAATCAATTATGATTAAAGCAATAATCCGAGAAGAGATTAAATTATATTTTTGCATAATTTCCTTCACAGGCGTATAAAATCATCGTATGCTTACCCAGTGGTGATATTCAGCGGGTTCGCACAGGTTCGGCCGAACCCGTTGTTAAAATTTTCAGTTTTCCGAACCTTGTTTAAACACACGGAATATTTCTTAGTGCTTTTGTTTTTTTTAAATATATTAAAATATACGTATTATACTCTGTAATACTACTAATCTAGAGCCTTTATACCCGTTCGCACCGAGCGTTTCAATCTAGATTGTGAGCAAGGTCGGGGACTATGTCTTCGGTGCGATCTCTCTCAACCGTTTCAATCTCGAACAAAACGAGGTTTAATCGCGATCGATTCAAGAGAGTTCTTGAAACTAGAATCCAGTCATAAGAGAGATCCCACAATCACACGCGCGCGAGATAATACAAGATGGCCGTGAAACACGTGTCGGGCTATGGACAGCGGAAAATAAAAAGGATATTGTATTAACGAGAGATGATGACACTGTTTACTATGAGTAGTATGGAAATTCGGCGTAAAAATTTTGTCTGTTTAAAAAAATAAAAATAAAAATGGTCGACAGCACTAATATGCTATTGTTACCTGGTCTTCCCTAGGGCTCGTTACGTTCCAAATACGCCACTAATTATTAGATATATCGCAAGAAAAGGTATTGTATTTATTTCTAGCCAAAACTTCCATTTCGTTTGTCGGTGATTGTCAGGGAAAAATTTCGAAAATCACCACTGTGCTTACCTCTTAGAGAATAAAGTACGTATTTCGTCAAACCAAGTTAAATTTTAAACTATTTACACAATGGAGTTTGAAGATCATTTCACTCGATTATTATTCGAATTTTTATTATTTTACATATTTAATTCAGGTTCTCGAATTCCATGATGTAAGTATTGAAATGTACCACAGCATTTTAAGTAATGTGAACTAAATTTTAAGATAATAAGTTAATGTAGTGAATAGAAGGGGAGAAGAAATGAAAGAATGGAAATAATTCGTGATTGGTATTAATCATATAATTTTCATATGGTATATGTATTGTTCCTGTGTCATATGTTCGTAGTTGTTTTGTTTTTCTATATTTGCGATTTGTATAATTCTCTTATTACTGTGTTGTGTTACTCTCGAACTTGTGGGTGTTCTTTGAAGTTACAGAAACTCTCTTCAGTTTGTTACCTTTTATTTCCGAAGAAAAACTGTATGGATGATGAACACTGTGCAGACATGGAAAGCATAGTTTTCCTTAGTTGAATATACGTAAACTATTTTTTAAATAAGGTCCGTTTTTTAATAAGAAGAAAAATACTGTAAATATCGTTAAAATATATATATATTTTTCTATATCCTACATACTTTTATCTACTTTTTTACATAATTTCCATTTTGTTTAAACATTTGTCATACCGCTCAACAATTTTTTGAATTCCGACTTCAAAGAAATCTGCCGCCTGTCAAGAAGCCCAATCCACGATTGCAGTTTTCACTTCTTCTTCGTCGTTATAATGTTGACCACCAAGGAACTCCTTTAAGTATCGAAATAAGTGAAAATCACTGGGTGCAAGGTCTGGATTGTGTGGATGATCGTATCGAGTTAAAACGAATAAAGACTGTTTAATCTTTCTGTTTTGTGATCGTCAGAAAGCAGTCTTGGAACTCACCGAGAAAACAATTTTCGATAATTCAGTTTCTCGAAACAATGGTATACAAAACTGACATCTTGAAAATCTGTGGAAATTCAATTGATAAACGTTGAAATCTGTGAATCGTTCGGTCCTCTCTGAATTTTGTTATCCACATCCGAATCAAATCTTCAGAAATCAGAGAAGGTCGGCCAGGCGTGGCTCATCATGCACATTAACTCGCCCATCCTTGAACATTCTTACCCATTTACGAACTTTACTGTCACTCATAGCAGTATCACCGTAAACTTCACAAATCTGACGGTGAATTTCCGCTGCTACCAAGTTTTTTGCATTCAAGAATCGAATAACGCATCGTATCTCACAGTCGGCGGGAGACTCAATTTTCTTAACATTTTAAACTTCTACAGCTCAGCATACAGACAGACGATATGGCTGCAAATGGCGTCAAAACGCGCGTCAAGCTTGCTCGGAGCAGAAGCGCATGCATACTGCCGTGATTGCGCATTATTCTCACTTCATTTCACAAACGGACCTTAATTTAAAAAAATAGCCCTCGTATATTTCATATTGAAAATAATTTCAATAAAATCTTTTCCAGTTTGCTGACACCAACTACTTTATCTACGATCAATATATTGTTCATCAAAAGTGAATATCTCTTCACTGAATTCAACAGTATTTTTAGGGTACAAGATTTTTTTTTGTTGTTCTCGCTGACTATTTCCTTACTGTGGTTACTGAAGGATTAAGACGGATAAAGTAAGTCGATTTTTTCTTTATTTTAGTTGATTGATAATTTTAGTTTATGATTTGAATTAATCTTTTTCTTTTTAGCGATATACTTTTTAATTCTAAGAAGTGTGGTCGTTTTCACCATTTCTTCAATATAATTCTGATGATTTTTAAAGTTTCTATATTTCACGTCACATTATGCCAGGCTTTTAAATATATAATTCCGAACTTTCCAAAGCTAGAATGCAACCGGAAAATTGTCTTATGTTAGACGGGAACGTAAAGTTGTAACCCTCTTCTAGAAAGAGAGAATGTTGCTTCAACTTACGATTCGAAATAGATGTGAAGAATTTCTAGACGAATTAATAATTTTATATATTTCTTAAATGATTGTTTGAAATTTGATAAACGTTTGTTGTACCACATTATATCATTCCAGTAAGTACAGTTCATAGCATAGGACATGGGAAAATTCTTTAATTTTTATAAATGTATCTAATAAATTTTTAAGACAAATGTATTATAGCACTTGTTTAAAAATTATTTGATGGTTTATTTGTGTGTATTCATTACACGAATAATAGTTTTTCACGGACATTTTGTACTGACAAATTATCTTGACACTAAATAACACTCGCAGATCACACGTCTTATGCAGTGTATATGAAATTTAAGATCGTTCATAAAAAGTTCTAGCGAAACAAAACTGTTCATTCACCCAAACAATATATAGTAGTAGTATATAGTTATATTACCATTGAATTTTAGAATTTATTGAAAAGTTTTTAATTCTCTTATTTCATATATGAGACTGGAGAGTCGGCACCTTTTTAATGCCACACGAGGATGACACCACTGTGTCTCTGTCGACACAGAAGCCTTTTCTTTTGTTAGACTTTGGTCTTGCGTGCATAAGCGATCGGATTCTGGATGGAGGTCTGTGAGACAGCTAAAGTGAAGTGAGTCACTCGGATATTCGGCTAACTAACAAATACACATTTATTTGTCAACGAAACTATATTTTCGAATATAGCAGGACAAAACAGAAACAAACACGTCGCTTTCGCGAGAGAGAGTTTACATGTAGCGCGCGTTGTCATAATTACTTGGAGTAGGTACCCGTTAGGGTAATAGGAACGGAGGTACCGAGGATCTGTAGCTGGAGAAGAGAATATTCTTTTACTGTAAGCACAAATTATATTATTCCGTTAGAGGAGGCAGTAATATTGGCTGTATCGGCAATGATTATATTTCGAATTAAGTGAATGATAATCCGAATGTAAGGTTTTGTGCTAAGATTATCTGTGAGGGACTGGCGACGACTGTCTTGGCTGGTCCTTAGTTGTTATACTAAACCGGTGAAATTGGTACAGCGTGTCAGAAGGTCGCGGGAATGCGTCTTTTTCGACGCTGAGAACAAGTAGGAAGAAATGCTTCTAGGTGTAAAAGTTGACTGATAGTTATATTATTGAAAAGTTATATTATTTAGTTTAAGTTGTTTAACTTGAAGTCCGGGTTTTCACACATTCAACGGAAATTAATTTGATACACGATAATCTGGCAATCTAGCATTTGCGAATTGAAATTTGTTTAGATATGTATGTAGGCCTACTCTCTTGACAAACGATTTTTATATGGTTTCGTGACTTGAATTTCGTTATAATTACTTCGCATTACCCATTTAGATCATACACTCAAGAATATTCTTGAAACATTAATTAATAGTAAATAAATTCCAACATTTATTAGTTTTTTCTCTGTATATAAATACAGCGTAACACATGTAAGTTCACTCTGATACGTGCTTCTTGTCCGTAATTACTTATACACTCACTGGCCAATGAATTAGAAACCCACGCATATTAAGTAAATGTATTTTTGCAGCTTTAATGCAAAACAGCACACCGCAAAGGAAAGTGGTAAGTATAATATATGTTGCGAACGTATATAAAGGTTAACATTATTAACATTTGTAACAATGGCAACTAATACAATCAATGCAGTTCCAATTTAAGAAAACATGACAAAAAGTCTAGTAAAAAATAATTGTAAACAGCTTTGTTAAATATATGCAATTAGTTTATGCAATGTGATATATGAAAACTGTACAGTTCACTCTCCTGAAGTAATTTTTTATTGCGGCTTTGGTTGTCTGCTTGCCAGTGGCATTTCGTATAACCGATTTCGTAAACTATAGATTATAATACAAAGAAATAAGTAGGATGAAACAAGATTTTAAAAACTCCACAGTGAGTAGGTGAAAACAAGTGGATGAATCATATAGACAAGAAACAGAATTCATAAATAAAAATAATTTGTACTGTTAAACAGTTAAATGCTTAAAAGTGTCTAGTTTTAACGAAAAATTTTGCTGTAAATTCTAATAAATGTCGGTTTAAATCTTACCCGAAACAGGAAATTTATAACACTAGAATATTTGTTATTGACAGTTTACAGGAAGTAATTTTTAAAATGTATGTATCGGTTGTGAAATATCTGTCGCTTGTTTACATCAATGTTACGGAGCATAGAGCATAATGTCACAATGGTCGTTATCCAAAATCGTAAAACATATTTTTAATAATGTGTAGTTAAGAAATGTTCTCTTGCATATTTTCGAAAATTGTGTATTAAAAACAAACATATTTTAGCACACAAACGTTAATTTTATTTATAAAATTCAAAAATCCGCAGCATTAAAACTCCGTTTAAAGGAATTCCTTTGTGCACGGACAAGAAACCTCGAATCTAGAGACACAAATAGACTTTTCCGAATCTTTTCATGAAATACAATATCTAATGAAAAATTGATGGTTAATATTAATTAAAAGCTTACCCAAAAGGGCTGAATTTACTAATATTAATTTTCGTGTATTCAGCAATTACACAATCATTAAAACGATCATTTCCTATGGAATGCAGTTCGAACATACTCCCAGAGAATAAATTACAAATTTTCCACCACCTACTTATTTGCTCAAGGAAAAGTTTTAATTATTTAAGTGTATTCTTTAAGTTTATTTATTATTGTTAACCTTAAATTTTTCATAAGTTATTTAGTAAACTCGTTTATATTTAAATTTTGTATTTAAAATTTTTCAAACATGAAAATTAGAATGGAATGTTCTACTTGTGGAAAAGCCTCTAACAACGGATTTAAGAAATCTGATGATGGTCTATAAGAGTAAGCTGAAAAGGTTAGTAATTGAAATAATTCTCTGTTAGCACATGCATTGAAGATCGTAAATTTGTAATTTCTATAAAATATTGAAACCTACATTTAATTTGATTCGGTATACTGGCACAATGAAGTGACGCTTAATCAACACTGGGCTGAGTTTTCCTATCTTTATTTAGTTAGTAAGCTATTTTACATATGCGTTTCGGGCTTTCGCTCCTCTTCAGCTAACTAAACATGAAAAAAAGTATAAAGCAGCATAAAAAACCACAAATTTAACTACAAACCGAACATAAAAATTATTTCGCAACTAGTAAAACATACCTCAGTTTAAAACACACTCCTGCGAACAACATTGGCAGGCGACAAAAAAGTACATGACAATTATTCCGGTATCTATAAATACAGTTCTCGTACCACAGTCATTGTAGCACGGTTGGTTTTCTTTAATTTTAAAATATTAGTGAACAACTTTATATACACAATAAAACATCATTTAAGATAGGCCTACATCAATTTAAGCACAATTTGTGGCTATTAATACGAGAATTAACACGCATCATACGCAAACAAAAGGAACATGCCTCAAGATCCCAAACATTAGCACATAGATAAAATATTTTTTTTCAGGGTGCATGAAACAAAAAGTGGTTTTACGAAGATTACGCCTAATAACAGCTTTTGAACGTAACAAGTTATAAAATTAAATAAAGTAAGGTAAAACACAGTATAAAATTACATTGAGTGTTACAATTCTTCTCGACACATTCTTTAAACTGCCATCCCAACACGGCTATCCAATTAACAAATTTACATGTATATCGGGTACAGAAAAACCACCGAATAATGGTGGTTTGTCTGTACTTTATGAATATCTAAATTGAACTTTACGTAGTTCGGCTAAGAAACATGTGAAAGTTACTTCTTGGTAACTATCTGCGTGCCTTGGATTTCTCCTTAGTGGCCTGGAGCAAATACGAAAATTTATTCTCCGCTGAAATACTTTCATTTTCATAAATTCCTTTAAAAGAACTAAAAAATTTCAGCCACTCTCTGTGGTTACCATGAAACTTCACTAATTCTAACTTTCGTAAGCGATACCGTGACTTCTGACCTACCGATGACTTGTC
This sequence comes from Centruroides vittatus, assembly GCF_030686945.1. Taxonomy (NCBI): domain Eukaryota; kingdom Metazoa; phylum Arthropoda; class Arachnida; order Scorpiones; family Buthidae; genus Centruroides; species Centruroides vittatus. The sequence continues at coordinate 38,147 of NW_027121721.1, forward strand.
TGCAGAATCTCTGACACTTCCAATGTCTACGTCTTTGGTTATCATCTTCAAACTGGTCTACATCAGCATATATCTGCTTTGAAAGTCGGCAACGAAATGGTCTTCAGACGAAAATTCGTCTTTGTTCTGGGAAATCTTCCTTTTTACCCGTGGATCTAACTCTACCAGTCTGTCGTCATTGTAGACAGACGACCTCACAAAACATCTACCACAGTTTTATCAACATTAGCCGTATGTTCACTCAACGTCTTCATCAAGCTTATTCGAACTCCTTTTTGCTCTACTGAATTTCCGTAACTTATAGCATTAAGTATCCTGTCGGCTGGGACGAATGTTGTAACACCACGTTACGAGGTTTTTGAACGAAACCAGACAAGTCCTAAACAAAACGAAATGTTTATTTATTTTGGAAATATACAGTCAGATGATTGCAAATATAAGTTTACAGAGACCGCCATAAAAAAATCACTGTTAATTTACAGTAGAGCATCGATTATCCGACTTAATTGGAGACTGAGGTTGGTCGGATAAATGAAAATTCGGATAACCGAAAAGTATGAAAAAATACATTATTAGTATAGTGTATTAAACCTGGTTTAAATACTAGCCACCCTTTTATGGTCGAGCCAGTGCTGCCAGCTAAAACATGCAAAGATTTGACAAGAATAATATTAAAGTAGCCGAGACATAACCAAATATTGTAGCGCCACATCACTAGCAGACATTTGAATTTGCCGAGTAGAACGCGGTCGGTTAACCGATAAGTCGGATAATCTGGGATCGGATAATCGATGCTCTACTGTAGTTGAATAAAACGTGAGCTTCTATGTTCCCCGCTAGGAGCACCCCGATATTAATAAAAAAACTTATAATATAATTTCAACAATTGTCAAATTCGATTGTTAGTTGTTAGCGATTGTTGTCGGATACGGTTTGTTCGAACGCGAAATAGTTTTGCGATAATGAATACTGAAAGTAAGTTAAATTATCTGATTATTTGTATAATTTTACTAATTAGTTTACAGCGTGTCCATAATGCTATAATAAACAATGCTATTGTCCTAACATTTAAAAAAACAAGAGTTAAAAGATGAATAAAATGATTATAAAGTCAATTACGATTAGCATAGCTACTACATTAATTGCTTTCAACGTAAAGCGTAATGTCATTAATGACATTCGTATCATAAATCAAATCCTTATTTGAATTCAAGAGAAATAACAGGACTTTTTATTATTTATATCTGTGAAGATGCATTAAATAGACAAATAAAGAAATAATCACTATAATAATTAATTTTCATTTCAGTTTTTTCTGATATTAAAATTTAAAATATTTTAGAATAACAGGTTTATATACAGTATATAATCGAAATGGGTTATTAACAATAATAACAATAATAATATTAATCCAAAGCCTAAAGAGATAGGACTTGAAATTGAAATTTAATACACGGGTGAAATACATCATGAAAAGGCACATTAAGAAGGAAATTTTGGAAATTCCCTATGCATGGAAGTGAGACAGGTTTATAATTACTCTAAAGAATTCGGCTTCTAGTGTACTATTATGTAAGCGATTTTGCATTTTTGCGGAAAATCGAACATATTTTTACACCCATTTCGAAATTTTCAATTTAGTTTCGAAAGAGGGGGGAACCTAATTCACGCACACGATGAAAACGGGTAAGATAAGCAATAGCCTAATAATCTAAAATCTCAGATGTGCTTATATGTGAGTTACGAGAAAAATAATAGAATTAATATCAGTTGTAATCTCACCTCTAGATTCATACCAGTATCTATCAGCAAGCTGAATATAAATGTTTGATTATTTAGTAATACACTAAATTATCAATGCCATTATTTATAGGACCCATTAATACCAGCAAATTAATACACTTTAGCTTTTATTAAGAAATTGATCGTGACTTGCAGCTTTGTTATTTACAGTTTATTGTTTTATTAACACAATTAAGTATATCAGTAGCTTATTATAAAATAAATAAATAATAATTAAAAAAATGTTTTTTTCACAGATTATCAGTGTTTTTCTAATGAAACATATTCGTCATTTGGATATGACAATTACGTTTTGTATGCTTATCAGGTCAGTGTAATAGAAAATTTTACTTTATGTCTTAGATAAACATAGAATAAATGATATTTAAATTGAATCTAACCTCAAATTGCTTGGCAATGAAGTCAAAAATAAAGATATAAAAAATCCATATGAAGAACTTAAGTTTTGTCGTTTTTGTTTCAATTTACTGCCAATTCGCTTTAGTTTATAATTGATTTTAATACTTTTTGACAGAGTGTAAATTTGATAGACTTATGTTTTGTCGAGATATTTCATACGAAAGAGAATTCTACTTGCTGTTTGCTATTTCATGAAATAAAGTTTTATATTTCAAAATTTAATGTATGCATGTTATGTTTTAACTACGTAAAAAGTATTTTACGTAGTTAAAATATAACAAGCATACATTTTATTATCAACATGCACTAAATACTATTTTTGCGATATTAAATATTAAGAATTTAGAAATACAATAACAAAAAACTTTAAGGGGTTAATGATTTCAACAAATTTTATATAACTTTAAAAACATTGGCTAACAGAAAGGAGCAATTATAAATTGTGTTTTAATACCCGAAACTTTCTTCTCGACATTTTTAAATATCTTGATTAAATTTTGTAGTAGAAAACAGAAAAAAATACAAATAATTTTTCTACTAAATGTGATGTTAAATTAAAACTTCTTCAGAAAACAGGATTAACAGTGGCAAACAATTTTCAAAATGCATCTTCCTATATAAAGTAGTACCTTTTGTTAACTGTGGCTACGAAAAATAAAAAGTACATTTCTACATAAGTTTAATGAATATTACTTAATGATTATAGTGAAAACTTCTGATAATTCATTTAGATTTTTATACAAATGTATTTCGAATGTGATTTAAAATCTACTGAGTCGGCAATGTTTTTATAAAATGCATTAATTACACTGGGGGTTTTTCGAACTGTCTGGATCCGATCCAGGGATCTCCAACACTGTAGGTTGCTACTTCGCCCGCTGAAAATCTAGCTATCTCATTTTTTTACTCTGTCCTTATTGTGGGAACTAACAAAACCTCTTTTAGTGAGTCCTTTATGGGTTCGGTTAGGCCACAATAAGGCAACTGGGTGGTAAAGGCACGGAGAGCAACATATCCAGACAATTACCCCCCGAAAAATTTCTGGGCATTTTTCGACCGGTCCGGATTCGATTCCGGATCTCCCAAGCTGCCAGCTTTAATGCATAGTCATTTTTCTGAGCAATCTGGCTGTCTGCTGACATGTATTGTTAGATTATTACAAATAGAATCTTAAGATACGAATTTTAAATAAATTTTTCTTATAGCGTAATTTCTTACTTGTTATTTCAGTATACAATATTGTTTGTACCGTATGAATTATGGTCAAGAATGCCTGATTATGGGCCGAATACAGAATGCCCAGGAAGTGGAATACCGCCAGAATATGAGCAGTACGAACCTCAAGAGAGTGAACACGGATACTGGCCACAATCAGAATTTACGGATTATTGGCCGTCTCCTGAAATGGCAGAATATGAATCAGAAACAGAGACAATGGGATATTGGCAATCTTCACATAATATTGGAAATGGGTCACAACAAAGTATAAATGACCATGGGCCAAATCCAGAAAATTATGAATATGGACCATATGGAAATATATATAAACATGAAGAGGACTCAGAAAATGTCGGATTTGGGCCGCAACAAGATGTAAAACAACAGTGGCAAGATCCAGAATATTATGGTTATGCGGCATATCAAAAATATATATGAACCTGAGCCAGACACAGTAAATGTTGGGTTTGGGCCACAATTAGATATAAATCAACAGTGGGCGGCTCCAGAATATTATGGTTATGAGCCGTGTGAAAATACGTATGGATATGGGCCGCATGGAAATATATATGAACATGGGCCAGACTTTGAAAATGTCGGATTTGGGCCGCAACCAGATTAAACCAACAGTGGCCACCTACAGAAAATTTTGTATACAAGCCTTACTCAAATTTAAACGAACATTGGCCTACTTCAGAAATTATTAATTGTGGATCTCAACCAGATATAACTGAGAATAGGCTACGTGCGGAAATAAGCGAGTCTGAATCGCTGGCAGATCTCCAGCAGTCCTTACTGGCAACACAAATGCTGGAATATTGTCTGGAGCCAGAGTTATTTGAAAATAAAAAGATGCCATCTGTTTTTCCCGAAGACGAGGAACGAAAGGAGTCTCTCAAAGATGAATCGGTAGCTCTTTCTTGTTTAAATTCAGTAGAACTTAACCATTCTTCATCAGAAACGATTCATCAACTACAAAAAGGTAATTTTTATCAACATTATGTTCCTAAGAATTCGATAGAAATATATTAATGTCAGTGACGTGAGGTGATATTTGTTGACGGAAAAGCTGTGTTTCCATCAAAATTATAAACAATACTGGAAATGACAAAAACGAACAATTTATTTATTTGATAAATCGATAGCAGAAGTGTCAGAAAGATATAAGTATCGAGAAATCCGTGAGCGTTCAGATAGGTTGGCTAACAGTTAGTTTTGACTTTAGAGATAGGCGTTTGAGCAGATTTATAGGAAAGTTAAAGTGTAATTATAGACTAAACATTATAGTTGCAGTGTTTAATCTATAAATTTTAATTTACTTCTTTTAACGTTCCAGCATTTTTGTCATCGTTTAAAATGTTATCGTATATTTATTCCGTTTTCTAAATCATATATTGTTTATCAATATTACTTGTTATAATTTAGGAAATCACAGTATTTATCTAACAGAAAATCACAACCTCATTCATTATTGGAATAAAGTCCTTCTACAGAGATTATGGATCGCAGAAAATTTATTTATTGAACTTCCCATTGATTTAAATTTTATAAAATTAACGTTTTTATTTAAAATATATAAACAGTAAATTATACATTTGATTTCAACATATAATAAAGACAGAAATTCAGATTTGATTTATAAATAAAATATGTAAGGAACAGACATTAAATAATCGTATAGCCGTATGTATGACGATTGCGGCGTATACCAGTATTAAATAAACAACTGTTTCACGACTATTTTCTTCTTATTTCTCTTTATGGGAAATTATAAGCAAAGTGTTGACCCCCCGTTTTAGTTACGTAAAATTATATTCATAGATCGTCTCTCACTGATAAATATACTTTATACAAAAATTTTGACAAATTACTTTCGAGTAATAGAAAAAAACACACAAAAAGACTTGGATATTCTGAAAATTTCGTTAACTCCGAAACATTTTTGAAGAATACTGACTTTATATATATAGTGCATAGATGCAATTGTAATTTTATTCTATTTTAATGATTATATAAAACTTGTATTTACTTAACTAAGTTTGAGTGAATTACTTTTCACGTTTTGTTTTACTGTAGGTTGTGAGTTTCTAATAAAAGACTCTAATCAAAATAAAATTTGTGAAGCTTATTTAAAAGATAACAGTTCTGTTGAATGTGGTAATAATAAAGAGAAAGATCTTATAAATGAAAAACATGGAAAAGTGTCCAAAAATACAATTACGAATAGCAAAACTGAAGCTACTTTTAGTAAATTGGATGCTACAGAAGAGTCTCCGTGTGTAAGTTTAAATTAAATTAAATTATTCAGAAAATCTGATATCAATGAAACATTGAATTTTGATAAATACAACGACATTATGATATAAAGCATTACTCAAAATATATTAATTGTAACTGTGTTATGAGAAATATTTTAAATATAATATAACTAACCGGGGCCTTTTTCCACTGCACTTTCTATATCTAGCCTCGGCTTTCTTCTATATAACACACTGTTCTCGAAATTAAGGAAGAACAGATAGCCAGATGGATGACAGTGGAAATTTATAGGTTTATAATTTTTTTTTTCTACAAGACTCATACAAACATCCATAAGCTAATAGAATCATTAATTTAAAATAATAAAATACTAAAAAAACCATATCTAATAAAATACTTAAATCCCGCTGTTAGCAGTCGACAGCTTTACAGATTACGTGTTAAAAATGTATATCATTAGTAACAGTATTGTCCGAAATACATTGTAGTCCCCTGCTGTTATGTTCAAAAAAGTTATTTACTATGTATACTCCAGTAACCACCATCTTCTGTTCAATATTTACTATGTATTTGTAGAAATACATGCTTATGAATGTGTTATCACAGAAAATTCTCTTAGCAATTCGGCTATTATTTTACAATAAACTGTTTAGCGTTTATTTGGTTCAAGTTCATTTAATGTTGAAATAATAATTCGAAATCTTATTTTTCAGGAGAACGTCCCAAAACGTCTATTGTCTCCAGCACAAATCACATCGATTGTACATAGCGGTTTTACACTACGACCGATATTTAAAGCGTTTATGGAGCTGGAAGATAATTCGTTGGTATGTGATATAATACATGAAAAGAACGAGCTTGATTGTGAAGATGTTCTGTCCGAAAGCAATTATAGCATTGAACCAGATACGATGTCGATTGAGGATGAAGTTGCTGATACCGTAAACGGAAAGAAACTATTTGACGATTGTGCTACAAATGAAAACACTATAATGGTTCAAGATTATTCGCCTGTTCACGAAACACGTGAAGTTGTATTAACCAACTGTATGTCGATTCCTCTATATTTTGAGTCACACAAATATAATTTAAAAACAAAAACGTACGACATTTGCGACGAATTTCCTGCGGAAAATGACGAACACCTTGCAGACGATTTATCTCCGATGGATAATTGTAGAAAAATAATTGAAGAAAATTTAATTAAAGAGTCATCTGATACAAGTCAAGAAGTATCGAAAAATGAAATTGTCGACATGCAATTAAAGGAAAATATAGAAGTTTCAAATATGAATAAAAACGCCGTAGGAGATAAAATCGGATTAGAAATATTTGAAGGTAAGATCACAAATATTTGATATTTTATGTTTGATTGTCTCTATGTATAAGTCAACATTTTCATTCGCCTTGCATGATATTATTTGCACTTTAGTCTTTTGTCTTTTGAGTATATTTGCTCTAATTGATTATTATATTCATGAAAAATTCAAGTTGAAGTAACTCTTTTAGAACTTCCTTTAATGTATACAAAGATTTTTCTAATGAACAAGAATTTATTACCTATTGAACTAATTTAAATCTTGCAACAAAACACTCATAAAAAATTAAAAAACACTAATAATATAACTCAAGGGCCATTCATTTGTTAATCTTTATCAACTTTTATTTAAGTCTCGTTAACATTGACATGAAATATAATATCTCAACACACATTATAATTGATAACTTTGTCTAATATTTATTGGCGTAATTTAAAAATCAATTTGCATTTTAAAAATTAATTTTTACGCATGAAAATATACGAACAGAAGGACTTCTTGTTATCAATATAAGATTATTTACTTAAATTTTAGTAAAGAAGTAATATTGTCGAGAAGATTTCTTTGCATATACGAAGTACACCGATAATCCGTTAATGTAAAAAAGAAAACACTTGTAAATTTGTGTGGTCATCGTTACAAATGAAATCCTTCAGTCTGTTTTATTTTATTTTTGTTTAATATCGTGTGTATACGTGATGACGACATCAAAATTTATAATGAATAAATAACTTGTTTTTAAATCATATCATTGTTTTTTAGGAAATCATAAGAAAGACGAAAAAATTATTATCGAAATCTTAAATAAAACTGGCGTAAAAGAAATGAAATATGGTGGCTCTGAATGTTTAGTCGAAGAGAAATCCGTGCCAAAAACACAGAGAAAAGTGAGAAAGTATTTCTGTTTATATTTAAATAACTGAAATTTTAGATTCCATTTCACCAATGATGTACAAAATATATTAAAAAGACTTTTATTATCTTGATTTATAAAAATCTTCTTAAATCTCTTTTCAGGGCGTAACGAGATGCGTGGACGTATTCAGACGTGGTCTTCGCAGGCTTGGAAATTTACTTTTTCCATGCTTGAAACGGAAAATGTAATATTTTTTTGAAAGAAGATTGTTTGCAGATTGGAAATGCGTACAATTTTCAGTGTAGGCATTACTACACTTGATTAAAATAACAATAATATATTTTAGTTATTTTCTTAAAAATTCATATTAAGTATTGTAAATACTTTATAAGATATAAATAAAAGTAAATAAAACTATAATTGGTGTTTTTTTTTTATTGTATTTTCGCAATTATTTAAGTTTCGTGTCTTAAATATCACCAGTTTTATTTATGTTCCTCGAACTTAAAACAAACAAAATATAGTTCGAATGTTTATTAGATCTAATTATAATTGTTTTATAGTCCTTATATCTAACGTTATTTTTAATTGTCTACATGGACTTTACTTATTATTAGCTGTTTACACTGGTGTTAAGACTTGACACAAAAATGATTATTAGTTCAGAAAAAAACGAATTTTCTTTATTATATCAGCTGTATTAACAGAGAAAATTACTGCAGGTGGTATAATAAAACAATTTGTTTTTTCTGAACTAATTCTCATCTTGTGTCAAGTCTTAACACAAGTGTAAAGTTATAATATTGAGTAAAGTCAATGTAGACAATTAAAAATAACGTTTATTATATATATTTCGTAATATTTTACATTGAAAGTACATTTATTCTTTACATCCTTTCTTGTGTCATGTCTACTATACGTATAGAATGATTATGGCCTTTTGTTACTTTTTTTTCTAAGACACATTTGGAACAATACACCAAAGCAGAACGAATGTTTTTAAACTTTTTCAAATCACGAGTAAGTGGAGGATATCAGTTAACAGAAAAAACATTTCATTGACACTTTGTATTTCTCAGAAAAGTTTCTAATACTAGGAACGGTACAACCATTAATTATGCAATATACAATCGATCGTTTCTTTTGTCCTTCTAAGAATCAGCAAATAATGTAGTTAGATTTGGCAATGCTAGATTGTGCAGAAGGGGCATTTATGCTGTTAAAGTTTGGTTGAGAAAGGTGGAGAGAGTGGAGAGATACGGGAATGTCATATGTCATATCTCGGACTTAATGACGATGGTTTTAGCATTTACAATTTTCGATGAAACTCAGCACCATTCGCCAAATTTGCTTATTGGCATTTTATAATAATTAAAAATTAAAACGATTTTTATAACAAAATCTCGTAATAAATGTCGTCACACACAATCTGATTTATTATAATTAAAAATATACCGTAAATGTTATTTTTTAAAAGCCGGTAAAGTTATGCAACTCCTTGCGATAAATTTTAAAGTGATTCCAAATCAAATGCTACTGCTACTAGCTGAAATACGCCTATTTTCTTTTGCTGTTACAGGATTCTACAAACAGAACTTCCTGTATAGTGTGATCGTTTCACATCTAATAGCCAATAATGTACAGCTAATTATTCCTCTCCAAGAGACAGTACAGTTGCAATTGTACATTCTAAAACTATTTAATTTCAAAATTGTCAACTGAAATGTTCGAAAATAAAACAGGAAATGTAATTCAGAAATTTTGAGTACGTTTTCTAGAAAACACGAACGTATCTGTCATTTTTCTTTTTCGGATCTGTTATATATTACATAGGGAAATTATGGCGATCGGTCAAAGAATGACCCATCTCTAAGATTTTTTTTTTCGACTCAGAAGTCCTCGAGGCACGAGTTTTTGCATTAATTTATAATTTAAAATTAAAAATAACCGTACCGTATAATAATAGTGTCCTAATGACTAGAATTTTTCGATGAATTTAAAAGATTTCTACCCGTAATAAATCCATTTAACCAGATTCATAAATGTTGAAACATATTAACTTTAGCTAAATGCATCTTTCAAAAAGTGTTTCACATTTACATTTATAAAATGGAATAAACAATACGAATGTACAACTGTATACGTTTATATTATATTTAGGTTGACGATGAGTGTTATAATCAGACAAAGCGTACAGCAGAAAGTTTACACTTTCTCTCGTAGAAAAATAAAGTGAACATTAAGAAAAGTTTCTTTCTTTATTACATATTGAAATCAAATGTGTAATTTACTAGTTTTTTACTTTAAATCAACAGGTAAATTATATATCATATGAACCAATAAAATCCCGTAAATGAATAAGTTTAATAAATAAAAAAAAACCTAAAATTCTTGCTAGAAATTTCTGGTATTCCAACGAGAAAAAGAGGAAACCATTAGGAAGTCCTATAATTTTGATATACGATTATATAAAAGTTACGTAATAGCAAAAGCTAAAAAAAAGTAATTTTGTTGAATCATGATAAAAATTTCCAAATTTAAAAACATCTAAGTATAAAATTTAACAAAAAAACACTACATAATAACACTACTAAAAACACTTGGTCTGCTCGCCTATTTTGACATCTGTCTCTAGAGTGTTTTCTATTGATCTTTTCTAGAATTTTTTCTCAAATCCATTTTCGAGTGTGGAAATATGTCTCAAGAAGCAAAAATAGGATTGGTATATTTTAGTGATAAGGCACGCTGTGATTTTTAGTTAGTTGATTTAGGATATAGCAATTTTTTCGGTGCTCTGTCAAAGAGATTCTCAGCATTCTTCTATTTTCTATATTTCAAACAAATGAAGTTTCTTCTGAGCTGTACGAAAACGTCCAGCGGAAAATCAAAAATGAATATATCTTCGTTACAATAAAAAAAATTTGGGAATAAGACTCAAAAAATACAAACATAACACCAGAAAAGGTTGCAACACAACAGTACTTTCCCAGATGGCGCAGACCCAAGGCTCGATAGTAAAATGGGATGAAGCGGACATTGTCAAATTATTGAGCTCCCAAACATTAGCAAGGATTGCGGAGAAAATTGAAATATACAAAAACAAACTGGAAGAGGCATGCATAAAGCAAGGGAAGCAGAAGGCCTACCATAGGCTTAGAAGTTTATAGTCAAAAAGTTTACCATGAATTCGTAATTTATACATTAGTGTGTAGTTGCACATTATATTAATTACACCTTGACAATTTGTTTTAATGTTCAAAGCAATATTACTGAATCATTATCTTTTTAATATACCTGAGTTTGTTTTTTATTTTTTATTTTATAAAATATATATATTGTTATAAGTTATTCTAATTTTATTTTCTTGTTTTTATTCCGTTGTCAATTTTTTGAATTTAAATGTTTGTGCTCCATCTTATGGAACGTTATCTCAATTCAAATATTTTCTCTTGAGCGGAATTAGAGAGATGACCGTAACGACCTTTTATGATAAAATATATTCTTGTATTCTTATTGAAAAACTTAAACAATTTTAATTTTCATGGTTCATTGAAAGACGATGAATCGTCTGTAAGTCTTGTATTTATTAATTCATTTGCCTAAAGTTATTTATTTCTTTTGACTATTTTTCTAGTTACACCAGTTTTTTGTAGATTTTGCCAGAGAGCACGTCTTGTGGTCTGGATTGTAAATTTAGACAGATCTTCAAGTAGAATCTGTCGGACGGCCATTAGACTATATTCAGAATGAAAATGTTTATAAATTATTTTCACTTTTCCTTAGTGAATTTATTATTTAACGTGTTAAATGTAGAATTTCTCATTTTTATTATAATGAAGGTTCACCTGAAATAAACGAAATGTTTCATCTCTTTCGTTTAACAATGTAGTCTGTTCAGCGAATACTTCTGAACTGTCAAAATAATTATGTACTTCCAGATTTCTACGATTATTCTCTTTTTCAATAATTTGTGAATCAGATTTCTGTACAGAATCAGAAAGATTCACACAATCTTCTGTCATCTGTACGTGGATTTCATTAATATTAACGAATGATTCCTGCCGAGAATCGGCATCGTCGTATAGAAATGTCCTATTAGACTTACCATACAGGCCTAATTTCAATTGTTTTTCTTCGTCATCAACTTTTCTTTCTTTCATATTTTAAATCTCAGGCTCTAAAACAGTTATGGTACTTACAGTGGCACAATGAAAATTCATCGTAACATTTGCTGTTTCCTCTTTGCGTACGAAAAACATCTCTGCTGAAGCTTCTTCCACGTTCTTAATTTGTTTTTGCCCTATATCAGTGTAGTTTAATGAAATTGGTTTATCATTTTGATTCAATTTTGCTTCCAGTATTGACTGTTTTCGATGTGTTTCTCTCTCGCTATTAAGCGCCTGTGATTCTGAGTCGTTAGCAGAAGAAGAGGAAACTCTTTCAGACTTGGCGGCAGTTTCGCTGCATAAATAGTTTCGAATTTATAAAGTTGATAATTGTGAAAGTCATATTGATTACTCACGTTTTACTTCTAGAAAATAAAGATTTCAAGAATGATTTACGAGCCATATCTGCTTCCTTTTCCAATAATTCTTAAATAATTAAAATATTGTTTAAATTATTTATTGCAAATTAACTAACAATAGGAATTAAAATGAAATTACGATCATCTGCAGAAATGTCAAATCCAATGAATAATAAATACTTAGAGAGCCGTAGAGATGGGATTGTATCTGTACGTGTGAAGAGGCAACCTCATAGGACATCTAAGACATCTACTTTCTGTAAGAAAATAGACGTTAGCTCGCTTAATATTGTGTAGGGATCCAACTTTATGAACTGTTTATGACCATAAGTCCAGTTCTAAAAAATTTTTGGTTCGTGGTAAAACGTAAAATTTTCGGAGCACCTCGTGCAGAAAATTAAAAATAAATAAACCAGCAACGAGTTGCTCAACTCTTCCGGCAACATTTAAAATTTTGCTGGCGCCATCTGTTATCAGATTTTTAAAATGTTTATATCTTTGACTATTATAAAATTACAAAAATCTTAATTTCATTGTAGGGATAAATTTTGTAAAGGCTAATAACGAGTAAAATCCCCATTAAGTCCGACCATACTGGATATACACACTATCTCCACATCACTTCGACCTTCAATCACCAAAATTTAACAGCATCAATTCCCCAATAAACAATCCTGCCTGCATAATTTCAGAAATTTCCGACAAAATGCACGGGAGTTATTAAACTTCAAAAAAATCGTGCTTCGGTAAAGAAAAACGTGCTTCACACGCACACAGAGAAATTACCCCCGAAATTTTTCGCATTTCTCGACGTTTCAAAGAGCCCAAAAATGTAAAAATATGGAAAAGTTAATTTTTGCCGGATCGCTCTGTTATGGAGGACAGTATAAATGGATACAGTTATTGTGATGAGGTCCATTTATTCCTATGCCCAGCTGCAATTTTTAATCATATTTTATTATTTAAATTAGTCTTTCTATATCTGGTCCCGATTGTAGCAATGCCTCGCCTCTGTGTACCATACTGCTTCTGGTGATCGACTGGTACATTAACTCCATTGTCGAGAAAATATGGAAATCATGTGACTTCCGGTCTAGCTCGGAAGTTCGAATATAGTCAGTTGAGGATTCTGGTCGCTAATTTTTCTAGGTCTAGTCTGAATTACTATCTAATTGATCCGTTCTCGAGCTTAACGAATTATAGAGGCACCAAGTGGGAATTTGCAAGTCTGCAATTTTGAAATTGCAGCCTAATTTTAAAATATTTTAAATGACAAATACTGTGTTGCTTTCCTAATATTCGTTTGAAAAATGGTCCCGAATCTAAAGATGCATGTTTGCGATCATATTTTTAATAGTTTGTTGTTGTCATACATGAAGTAAAAAGGATGAAATGTACAAAAGTGCTTTGCTCTACTGCGAAAAAACATTATTTTATCTGAAATATTCTTCACATTTTTTAAAAAATATATTAAAATGTTAAAAAGGAATTATAATACACATTATACGTCATTAAAATTACTAGAAGTCTCATGCACAAAAATCATCGAAGCAGTTGGTTTTCACTAATTTTACGAAGAACGTCGGGATTAACTTTCTCCTTCCACATTCTCCATAGTTTTCCATGAATACATCCTACAATAAAGAAAAAGCAATGTAATTAGAACAGTAAAAAACGTTCAAAAGAGGTATTAAAAAAAGGGGAAATATACTACCAAATATACATCAGACCAGCATAAATATACAGGAATATTGTGAAGGAATAAATAAAAAAAGTAAATTTCAGAAATTTTCCTACGTCTCTCGTTGTTTTACGCACACATACATGACCAATAAGATATATAATGGGAATTATCAAGAAGCATGTAGAAAGCCTAACGATCTGTGGAAAAAGGAAAGCACTAACATAATCTATTCACATTTGAAACACAAAAACAATGTAAAAAACCTCATTATACAGGAAGAATTGTTATACAATAATTATTTTTCATAAACTTATTTGATACATAAGTCAGATACTTGAGTCGTGTAAAGATCCACTGTGATGTTGGAATTAAGGCGTACGTTATCGATAACACTTAATAGACTCCGAGCTGCTTCTTCGTAAGACAGTGTTGCATTTATCACTACACTTTTCATTTTACTAAAGTCTTTTGGAAATATTTTCATAATTATTAATTTTCTTCTTTACACCGAACACCAGCAAATTGTTTCTTGTCGCGTTGTCGTTCTTTGCAGGATTTAGCAGAGAAAGAATCGTCCAGTCACCTTTGTTCTCAACGTGGTTACACGTGTGCAAATATTATGCAAATATCTACCTCGTATAATAAAAATATCGAAACAAAATTACTGAGAAAATTCAATAAAGTTTTATTTTCATTATTTTCTTTTCAAACAACATTTACATGCGTTTAATTTATGCAAATTAGTTTACATCGCGATGTTACGCTCGTCTATTAATTTTTCTTATTCTAATTTAAGATGAGAATTTTAGCTTTATCATTTAGTAAATTGTAATAATTTGATTTAAAAAGTAAAAATGGCACGTAATTATGCGTAGTGTTTAAAATAAATAATTATTTATTTCCTAATTGACTTACAAATTTTAATAATAGCCTCAGCATATTACTCTACATTTAAATTGCCTTATTCTCTTAATTGACTCATAATTATGGATAGGATTCGGCAACTATGTTACTGTTTTTCTAGTTAAAACGTGGTTTTAGGCGTTCCACTTTACAGGAGCATAAGTATTTAGAGTCAATGAATTACATATTGCATAGTGAAGCAATGTCTGACGTGTTGATGGACGTTAATTGAATAGTTAAATAGCAGTTATATTAAAGTTTCAGAGCTCTTCATTTGCCGAATAGGCCGTCGCGTAACCTGTTAAGATATGAATTTCGGAGGCCACAACCTCCATATGACCAGAAGGATCGCATGGAAATTCTATTCGATAAATATGGCGTTGACATCAAAGTAATAAAAAATCACACCAGAAATAATGCTGCAAAAGTAGTATTTTTGATGTTCTCATCTGTTTAAAAATGTAAACTTATATTCGAAATTTAAAGTTAAAAGTTTGTTTATTCCGGAAATTAGTGCAAAAGGTTTAAAAATTAATAACAATTTTATTCAGTGATGAAATATATTCATATATCGTCGTTAGAGGAACGTAATCACAAGTGTTTTACCATTTCAAACATTACGAAATGTTAAAACTTTTTATGATCATTTATACATAATTGAAATAAGTAAATTTTTCCGTATTTTGTGAATTAATTAACTGATTTTCTGTGAATTTTTCTTTACTTTCTTCCCTATTCTTTCCTGTATCGTTATCGTTTTGTGGTTCCCTCACAGTGCATATTTATTATTATTATTATTTTTTTTTTTAGTTGTAAACATATAGAGAAGATTCCGGCTCATGACTTTTAAGAAAATGTTTGCACTATTCAAAATTAAAGATTTTCACTAAGAAATGTTCAAATTATTATTCATGTGGCTTAAATTAAATTTAAAAATTAGAAATCGTCAAGTTAAAGAAATTACTAAAGATTCTAACAGGGATCTGAAGCGATATACACAGTCTTAGTTTTGTGGTCTCGCTGGTGAATTTTTATAAAGTTATTGTAAGTTAATTATATAAAAATTACTTTCTTAAAATTAAGGCAATAAATAAATATTTTAAATTTATATTAAGTAAATAATATATTTTATATATAGATTTCAGGAAATTTTAATGTCGATTTTATGTAAAGATAAGCAATAATCTGAGAAAGAGATTACAAAACATTTTGCATAATCTACCACATTGGCATATAAAAGCATCGTATCAATTCTTTTTTTTAAGCGTATCTTGCGAATTTTGTCAAGAGGTTAACTTTAAACTGTTTACAAGATGGAGTCTTTTGATCATTTTATGCAATTATTATTGGAATTTTATGTTTTCTACTTGTTTAATTCAGGTCCTCGAACTTACAAAGTAAGTATTGAAATATGGCACCGCATTTCAGAGTTTAGTTCAAATTACTTAAAGTTAATAAATTAATATAATAAGATAGGGAAAAATGAATACGTGATTAGTGTTATACTTTTTCTATATGGTAGAAGTATTGTTTTCGTGTTTTCATGTATGTCGTGATTGTGTATAAAAATATATTTTTATCCGTTTCATTTATATCTTTTTCAGATGTTTCTTTCCACCGTTTTATGTATGATTAACATTGCAGTGTTAATCACAAGCCATCACCTCTTGACTGTGTATAACGGTCTGTTCACGGTAGACGTTCTCCTGTTGTTCTCGCTGACTATTTCTTTATTATGGATTACTGAAGTGTTGAGACGTATAAAGTAAGTCTGTACACTGGTTAAAACGATTAGGGGAACAAGACATATTTGCATAGAAGATCATGTCAGACGAACCATTGTGAATGTCTCATGTTATTTAGGTAGGATTCAGTAAAATATATCTGAATATGTGAAAAATGCATTTTATTTTTGGCAGTAGTTGCAATATGCAACAATATGTGCACCTGCACGACCACATAGAATGACTTTTTTTAGATTTTTGTGCTGACTTTGGCAGAGTGTGTATCCGTGAACGGCTGAAAATGCTGTATATCTGTCTGGCATAGAATCAACATAGTTACTGATATTAGGGAATTCTTTGCTACTTCTCAATAATATCAGTCACATGTTCCCCCTAATTGTATATTAAACAGTGCATATTTTCTTTAGTTTAGTTTGTTTTTGATGTGGTATTTGCATTTTAGGATTGCATTTTTTCCTTGTACAAATTCCATTGGTCACGATTTCTTCAACGTAGTTCTGATGATTCTTCAAATTTCTATATTTCACTACACATCGCAGTGGGCTCTGACAGGTATTTGCGATGTTTCCATAGCAAGAAAGCAAAAAGTAAAGCATCTTACACCACTTCCGTTCTACCACGAAGAAGAGTTGCAACCCTCATTCAAATAATAATAATGCTCTAAAATATTCAGGAGAGATCTACACTATTCTTTTAAAAATATACGCAATGAATTTTTAAGACAAATGTTCTGTAGGACTTAATGTTTTATATCTGTAATAGTTCTTAATCTTTTTATACAAATGTGTAAAATTTTCTGAAAAGTATGTAAAGAATAATGTAAAGTCATGCTGATGTATCAAAATGTAATGACAAATTTATTTAATAAAGGATTATGAAATGAACTTTGATCAAAGTTTCAACTACTTTCATATTCCTAAACAAATCACTCGCTAATGAAATCAGCTAAAAATTCAATCGAAAATTCGATTTCCCATGCTTGTTTTGTTCATAATCATTTTCCAAATACAAAATTTGAATTAAGATTATTTTGGTTTTCATTATTTCGGTCCAAAAATATTTTTTTTTTCGAATAGAAAATAACAGATCTGAAAGAATTAGAATTCTTAACGTGAGAACCATTAACTGCACGTCGTGAAATCAACTGTTTATCAGAAGTCTAATCGGATATAACCGCATACGAATGCTGAGAGGGAGACATAAGAGGCTTTTCAAGCATTTTCAGTTGCAGTTTGAAGACGTAAATAAACAGTCTGTTTTCCTTTCAGGTATTGGAGACATATAGAACATTATGTAGTATTAGACAGTAACGAGATTGCTTTCATGTCTTTCTTCCTTTTGTCCACAGAGTAGTCTTTACTCGTATCGTATGTAAAATTTCTATATACGCATAATACATAATATAAACTCATGCGTTTGTCTTTAAGGATGATGATCGTGAGAACTTCGAGCACATTAAGTAATCCAGTATCGAGTTGTGTAACTTTTCCGGCAAAAACATTTAAAACTTTATGTAGCGACATTTGTTATGATATTTTATTTGAAAATTATATTAACTATTATAAAATGGCAAAATGCTTAATTTCTAAAGATAGGGTTGAGTAGGTTATACAATAAGTCATATCAAGAATGGAAGTCACTCATTGTTCTTAACGTATATATTCCTGTACGTAATAACTTTAGTAGTATTTCATGCAATATACACGGTAATTATAATTAAAGTTCCACTTGAAATTGCCATAAACTACTAAACAGAATGTTATGAAACTTAGTAATAGTTTACAGGACGTTCATGGGATTTTATTTTCCCTCAAAAAAACATAGTTCAAAAACTCACCACAAAAGGGGTATGGCGCTATATGCAATATTGTTAAACCGAAATAAGACATGAAACGTCGTTGAAAATGCTTTTAATTTCGGCAAAAAGTATTTACAAGCATGTTTGTGGTGTCCACCATCGGTTATGATATTCTATTAAAAAGCTTTTTATATTATTAATTATTATAAAGTGGCAAAGAGATTAATTTTGAGCGTAGAGATGGGTTTTATAAAAAATTATAAATGCTAATAACCAGTAAAATCTTCAGTATGTCTGATACTACTGGAGATACATCACATATTAATACTGGTCAACCTTATTTAAGATCAGGTCTTTCTATAGTGGTGATAAAATATAATCGAATGTATAATTTTAATATGTTGGGGTGGTGAACAATCAATTGAAAAACAATTATATTTATTAAAAATGTAAACTTATATTCGAAATTTAAAGTTAAAAGTTTATTTATTTCGGAAATTTGTGCAAAAGGTTTAAAAATTAATAACAATTTTATTCAGTGATGAAATATATTCATTTATATTCGTTAGAGGAACGTAATCACAAGTGTTTTACCATTTCAAACATTACAATATGTTAAAACTTTTCATGATCATTTATACGTAATTGAAATAAGTAATTTTTTTCATATTTCGTGAATTAATTAACTGATTTTCTTTGAATTTTTCTTTACTTTCTTCTCTATTCTTCCCTGTATCGTTAACGTTTTGTGATTCCTTCACAGTGCGTATCTTTTTTCCTGAGTTGTAAACATACAGAAAAGACTTCGGCATATGACTTGTAAGAGAATCTTTGCACTGTATTCAAAATTAAATATTTTCACTTAGACACGTTCAAATTATGATTCATGTGTATTAAATTAAATTTAAAAATTAGATATCGTCAAGATAATATTGCTTTATATTTATCATCAGTTTTAATATTGACTGTACAACGGACGACCGAATGGATAACAAATCACAAAGGCGAATCCACACTTTTTTGTTAATACAAATAATACTATAAATTATCATCATTATTATATTATTAATATTAACTATTTTTTTCTATACGATAAGGGTTCATTATTAATTAAAAAGTATTAAAAATTTATGAAAATAATTCAATTTTTGTGAGCCCTTGATACTGGAAAGCCAAGGGCTTAAGCCCTATTGCACCCTATGTAAATCTGCCCCTGAGTGTCAATCATAGATACGATGAACACCATATCTGTATTCTCACCACTCGCTTGCACCAATTTGGGTCTGGCCGATATCATGATGAGTATGTTTAGGAAGCTTTCCCACAAGGGAAAAAGGTTAATGCAACGCAATCGAAACGCGATCCTCCAGAAAGCCATCCACCTTGGCAAATCGCCAATGCGTTGCCGTATTTCATCAAACCGAACCAAGCCAGGCCATGGGGCATTTTTCCAGGGAAGATTTTCTACGGGAAATCGCCCACTATAGACGTGGTAATCCCGTTATCATGGAACGAACCCGTGACTAACTACCAGTCCTATCCACTAAACCACGGAATCACAAAAAGAAAAAATATTGAAAAAAAGTATATATATTGTTCAATTACCTGTGTGGAAATAAATGTTTTTTATGTTTTGGTTTAATCTTCTCTTGATGTAACAGCACGGGACGACGTAGACATTACACATTTTTCTTTTGTTATAAATGGAAAATTTTTATGCTGTTCTATTACTTTTGTATCATTTTCATTTACATCACATGTCATGCTACATTTGTTTCTAGCTGTGGCACTGTCATACAGCAATGCAATGGCAGCGCTATCGCCACCAAACAGCCCTAACTTTAATTTCTTCTTTAAGTCTTCCGCAGCTCTACGTTTTTTTTCTTCTTCACTAATTCTTGGTTTTTCTAAAAATTTAATCTCGGGTTCGAAAACAGTTACTGTATTTACAGTGGCGCATTGAGTATTCAATGTAGCTTCAGATTTTTCTATTTTGCATAGTAAAAACGTTTCTGCTGGAACTTCTACCACTTTTTGAATTTTTCTCTTACCTTCTACGGGATAATTTAAGGAAATTGACCTTTCTTTTATAGCAATTTTGTCATCGTTTTTACCTTCCACCGTACACTGATGTTCTTCATTGTTTCTAGTTTTTTCCTCAATTATTTGCCATTCAGAATTTGAAGCAGTGGAACTGCGCTCAGTACTTCTGCCATCCACTCTACATGTATAAATCTAATTAATATTTTACAATTGAAATGATAACACGGTAATATCTGAACAGTAACACAACTTGAAACTTACGATTTATTTTTGGAAAATAAAGATTTCCATAATGATTTTCGACCCATCAGATGTTTTTATGCGGGCAGGACAGAATTACCATAAGCAATTACAGCGATGACAAACGTCGTCTATTATTGTTAACACAACAATAAACTACAATTCTTCTTTATTGAAATTTGGCCATTGTTTTACTTTCTTGGTAAAATTCTATTATTAAATTTTCGAATTTATTTAAATTTGATATAATTATTACTTGTGCTTCATAAACACCTTTCTAGAGTTCCTCAGAGATCGTCTTGGGCAGTAACGCATTTAAAAATAAGTAAGCAACTTGTGTTCCTTAGAAATCAGTCTTAGTCAGTAGGAAATTTAGAAATATTGTTCCCCTGGAGCATACAATAGGCAAGCGCCCAAATTAAAGTGCCACATTTACATCTTTGTTTGAGGCGCCTGCCTATTGTGTGTTAGTTTAGCCTGCATCGAATCATTCTATCTTATAATTTTACTTTGCAGTAATTTTGCTTTTATAGGTTTTTATATAGCGAAAGGGCTAAAGAGCATTGCTATTGAAAACCTTCTTGCACATCGCCCATTTGTTGTCTTAAAAGCATAAATTATCAATGCGAATCTTACAACGAGAAAAACGTTTGAAATTTCTATGGGAATATAAATTTACTACTCCAATCTATGGCTATTAATTACTAACTTTGCTCAGTATAAAATAACTAATGATCGAACTCATTTCTGATTGTTGCATGGTGAAAATAGTTTACGCAAATGTTGAACGAAACACGCACTGATTTGTTTCCAAGTAAACAATTTTAATTGTTTGTAAAATGAGTGTGTCAAAGATAAAGATAGAAGAATAAAAATCAGCTGGTAAATTATTGATACTGTATACAGATAAAAATTGATCGTATCTCAGTCTAAGCCGATCAAGCCTATCCTAGACAATGTTATAATATTAATTATATATATATGTATATATATGTATATGTTATACAATCACTTACTTATTACGTGGATACAAGTATTTTGGAGCGTATAAATTTATTGTCTATACAGTAACTAAAATTATATACACTCTAATTTAGTTGAAGTAAACATCTGAGTCCTTTCCCATCGGTGTCCGGTGGATTAAACAAATAAGGTTTTGTAGTTGTTTGCGTGTCCGCACGTCTCTAAGTGCTGGCCACGTGGACTGTTTTTCGTTTTGTCTTTACGCTACTTAAGATGACGTCGGGAAGACTCTGTGGAAAATTAGCACATATATACGAGTAAACGTAAGAAGAAAATATAGAAAACTGCACATGCAGCGCGAAAACGACTAGTGTCATGTGTCGTTATCCACTCAGTCATTGTTGAGCCTCGAATATAATGATTACAATAAATTTAACTTAAAATTTTTATTATTAAAGTAAATAAGATGATTATGTTACTTTTAAACATCAATTTTTAGTAAATAATATTGATATAATTAAATATTTATAAATAACTAGTAGATGAGCCCAACGTCGCGGGGGCAAAAATAACAGCAAAAAGATTAAAATTATTAAATTATTTCGGACTTCTAATGCTCGCATTATATTATATTATAGTGTTTGATTTATATTTACAAAGGTTATTTCAGGTAAAGGTTTATTTCATCAGTGACCAATCTACTACATTTTAAAAATTTTTTAAATTGTGTACAATAGAAGAATAAAAAATTTTTAAAATGTGTTAGATTCATCTCTCGGTGTGATCAACCCTTACCCGAGATAACTTTTGTCGTTATAAATCAAACATTACTGTGTAAGATAACGAAAATAAAAACGATATACTCAGCAAGACTCTATTGCAAAGAGGAAGTATGATGTATAGTACCTGTACATACAGTAGCAAAACACTACTACACTCCACGCACACAATTGCTATGTGCTACCTGTCGCAGTAGTGGCGTAATCGCGCATCTATTTCGCGCTATGTCATTGTCGCAGTTATTCGGAAAATCTATATATGTAATCGAGACAAGTTGATAATAATAATCAGTATTTTTCAAATTAAAAAATAAAAATAAAAACTAAAATGCTCTAAAGTTCGTTTAAAATAAATATAAATGTTTCGTGCACATTTAAAAAAATACTATATATAATAACGACAATTCAGTAAATTAAAATATCTATATACAGTCAAACCTGTTTTTATGCGGTCTTTTTTTGTGCGATTTTTTTTGCAAATTTTAAATTTGTGCGGTTTTTTTTGTGCGATTTTTTATTTGTGCGGTATAGTTGGCGACTAGTCTCATGCGATTCGTCATGTCTCACGTTGACTTATTATAGCTAAATAAACTTATTATAGCATAAATGAACTTATTATAGCAATATTATTGCATGAATATGCGAAAAATGAAATAATTTAGTTTTTAAGTCAAAAAACACCACCTGGATAAAAATATGTAAACAGACGATAGACGAGACGATGCAGTCAAGTGCTGACATCTGTTGGCAATAAATTCTATAATTATGCGGACAACAGGGACCGCATAAAAAATCTTTTTTTATGC